>NC_056745.1:766685301-766832265 GCF_019279795.1 Protopterus annectens | reverse complement strand
AAGATTTTGTATAGTGTAATTGAAATTGTGTTAGGAGTTCTTGGGGGAGTTCAAGCCAATGGAGTGTTTAGTGGTAGGGATTGGTGAGTTGTAAGGAGAGTTCATAATGGATCGAGCTGTTTTGTGGTATGTTTGAAGTTTGAGCAAGGTTGTGAGACTGAATATTCATTAGAATTGGGCCAGTGTATAGAAGGGAGTGGAGGAGGTGAGCCTGTGCCAGGGAAAGTGTGACCTTGGAGTTGAGTAATGTTTTTTTGAGACTGGTTTCTGGTGAGTTTTTTAATCAATTGAAGTAAATGAAGGTTAAACTCGAGATTTTCTTCATGTTTCACTGTTGCAGTCATCGCACTTGGGTTATCTGCCTGCAGGTAGCCCTCAGTCGGCCCGAATCCCAGAGACTTAGTATTTCTGCATTGGTTGCTGTCGCTCCAGGACTGACGTCAGGGGTATAAAAACAGGCAGCCGACATCATTACATCAGTCTTTCTTGCAGAGGAGCCCGAAGCTGAAGCAGTTTGCACGAGTTCTGGTCAGCCGCTACCTGAGTTTTCGTTTACAAATTGAATCATCCTGAAGTCTTCTAAAGCTAAATACCCCATTGGGGGTCCTTTTAATACCCCATTGGGGGTCCTTTTTTCTTGCTCTAACTGATGTCAGAAAGTTAACAATTGTCTCGCCTGTGGAAAGCAAGTACCACACAGACTTTTATTCTTACTGCGTCACCTGTTTAGGCCTAGACCAGGATGTACGTCACTGTCTGTTTTGTGCCTTGTTCAATGCCCGAACCATTCGTCGTTGGGCTCTTATTTTCGCTAAATACTTTATCTCTATATTCAGAAATGGCTTCGGTAAGCCATCCGACTACGTTTATTCTGAAAAAACGTAAGGATAAAGACAGAGAAAAACCGCACAGGTCCAAAGCTGCTGACGACACTACCGTTAAGCTAGTTGCCAGTACTCTGAGGCGCTTTCACAGCCCCTGATGCCCACTTCAGTGAATTTGTAGATCTCTACCGAGACCCGTTCGGAGTTTGGTATGCCGCGAGACTTAGACTACGCAACCTGAGTTATGTCTACCTTGATGGGTCTGGAGCTGCTGAGCAGGCACCGGCTCCTGAGGAAGTTCTTTGCAGTACCATTCGACATAAACCAACAACTGCAGTTCTGTCTAAAACTATAGAGTTTCTAAGGCGAAGAGTATACGCGCTGGGCCTAGAAAACTGTCCAAAGCGCATGCACCTGCCCCCTTGCCACAACATCAAATGCTTAGAATGGCAGACCACCTGATTAGGGGAAGTCGACCTTCCCCTGCTAAGAGAAAGATCAGTCCCCAGCAGCTTCAACAGACCAAGATTCTGACTGGGGTGTCTGATTATGAAGACATGCCCTTAGCTGCTTATGAGGATTCAGATGCAGGGCAATCCATTCCCTCTACCTCTCCTCCATAGGATTTTTCTTTGGGTGAAACCTTAAATACTTTGAGAGCATTTCCATTGGGAATGCCAAGACTATCCTGTGTCCAAAGAGGTACTCAGAGAATTTCTAGATTTGCTACAGCATAGGCCTTTAGCAATACCCCCAGTCCTGGAAGTTGTTGATGTCTTTATGGACTCAAGTCTTACTCTTGATACTTTACTCCCTGCTCCTAGGAAACCAGACTGGTACTACAGAGTACCTGTCTTCTCATAAATTCCTTTTCACAAATCCTACTGCTGACCCAGAGATCTTTTCCCAGGGGCCTAAAGGTGTCAAGGCAAACACAGCTAAGAACCCCACCCCTTCGGACAGGGATACATTCTGCAAGCCAAGTCAGCAAGCATACATTGCAACGTGACTTTAACGCCCTAGAAGCATCTTGCAGGGCAGCAGTTGTTGGTTCTGTACTGGACATGCTTGGCTTAAGGAGCAGACCTTGCCAGACCATGTCAAATCAAAGTTTAGACGCTCCTTTGAACAAGGACAAACTGTTTGGCACCAAAGCAGAAGTTCTTAAAAAAATGGCAAAAAAAGCTAAATGTATGCAGACTGTTAAAGAATTCTTACAAGTGCAGCCTCCTAGATTCAGTAGGCATTGCCTGTCAAACACTGGCCCTTTACAGCACCCCCCAGGCCATCTCAAACTAGACCCAGGGGAAACAGACCACCCAGACTACAGTCTCAGGGTATGCAGAGATGTAAGCAATGGGAGTGCCTTTACCCCCAAAGCAGGTAGTGCTAAGCCACCCCCTACCATAAAAACTCAATGACTTCTCTACTTCACTCTTCACCTCTGCCCAGCTGCTTGTGCCCCTAGGAGAAAAACTTGCCCTTCATGCAAAAAACTGTATGTACATCACCTAAGACCAATGGGTTCTCAACATTGTATCCCAGGGGTACTAATTCTACTTCCACACTCTGCCAACCCCGAAAGGGTTCCCAGATCTTCCTCCAAACCAGTGGGCAGAGGCACAAAACCAAGTCCTATTCCTGCTCTCTCTCAGGGCTATTCATCCGGTTCCGGCAGATAAGATAGCTCAAGGATTCTATTCCAGACTTTTCCTGGTGCCCAATTCTGGATCTTTCTATTCTCTACACCTTCCTGGTGGTACCAAAATTCAGAATGCTCACCCTGCAACCGCTTCTACCCATGCTAGCCAAGGATGCCTGGTTATTCACCCTAGACTTGAGGCATATGTGCACATCCCTATAAGGGAGTCGTGCAGGAAATATCTACGTTTCAGGGTTGGATCTGTGCATTACCAGTTCTCTGCACTTGCTTTTGGCTTATCCCCTGCTCCCAGAGTATTCACAATGCCTGGCTCCAGACATTGCTTACTGCAGGCAGAGAAATATTCAGATTTACCCAAACTTGGATAACTGACTGGTACAGGCGGACAGTCAGGAATTGGTGTTGCAGCACCTGACGTTTGTAACTAACCTTCTCGCTTCCTTGGGGTACACAACGAAAAATCAAAACTAGTGCCCACTCAAAAGGTATTCCAGGGAGCAAGCTTGGACACAGCATCCCAGATGGCATTCCTCACTTGAGAAAAGCAAGCCTTACTGACAGGCCATTTCACTCTACTGGCCACCAGAACCCAGCTATGCGCAAGGAAAATCCTGCAGGCCCTAGGGTTCATGGCCTCATGCATCCTACTAATTCCATATGCCAGAATGCATGTGAGGAAACTTCCAATGGTACTTAAGTCTTTGGTGACAACATTCTCAGGACCAGTAAACAGTCATTCCTATCATATTGTAAGGACAGTGTTTCTTTGGTGGGCAGAAGCATGCAACCACAACAAGGGATTGCCCTTTACTCAGCCCCGTGCCTCTCAGACCCTAACCACAGACTCGGACTATGCCAGGGAGCTCACATGGATGGCAAATGCATCCAGAGCCACTGGAGCCCAAGTCAAATTCATCTGCACATCAACCAAAAAGAGATGCTAGCTGTCCAATGCACCCTGATGGCTTTCAGATCCCTACTCTCTCCAGGACCACTGCTAATCAAAACGGACAACACCATAGTTATGTAGTACATCAATAAGCAGGGAGGAACACACTCTTTCCCACTCTGTAGGTTAGCCATGGCCTTGTGGAAGATGGCCTTGGACATGCAAGTCCATCTGCAAGCTCAATTCTTGCCAGGCAAACTAAACTCACTCGCCGACAACTTAAGCAGAAATCTAGACCCAGGTGAGTGGCAATTAGAGCCCAACACCTGCAACCTTCTGATTCAGAAATGGGGGACCCCAGAGGTGGATCTCTTTGCTTCCCCCCCTGCAGCCACCAGCTCAGCAAATTCTGCACCAGGAACCCTCAGCAGGGCCTGGAAAGTGGATGCCCTATCCTTTCAGTGGGTATAGCTCTCAATCTATGCCTTTCCAACTCTGCTCCTTCTCCGAAGAGTATTACTCAAAAGACAGGACAAAGGACAATTCTGTTTGCCCCAGACTGGCCACGCCAGCACTGGTACCCACTCCTGTGCAGCCTGACACTGGTGCCACCATGGCACCTACACCAGAACCCAGCCCTGCGCTTTCAGCAGGAGGGACAGATTTTGCAACTGCAACCCCTAAATTTTGCAGCCTGGCTTATTCCTTGAATTCTCCCCAGCATCCCTAAGCAAGCAGGTGCTGGACGTCGGGTTGAAGCCAGAAGACCCAGTATTATGAAATCCTATTAAGTGAAAAAGGTACTGCTCCTGGATTCAAGCCAAAGGCGAGGACACAGCTCTGCCCTCCCTGCCTCTAATCCTGGATTACTTCATGTACTCAACAAAGGCCGGTCATTCTCATCCATTAAGATACATGCTTCAGCCATTTCGGGTCATTACAAGACTGAGCTCACCTCTCTTCTCGCACTCTCTTATCAAACAGTTCCTAAAGGGGCAAACAACTTAAGGCCGCCTAGGAGAGCAGCCCCCCCTTTGAACCTGCAGCATCAGCAGAGTTAAAATTTTTGTCTTGGAAAACAGCCTCACTTCTGGCCATCACTTCAGCTAGAAGAGTGTCTGAGCTACAAGCACTTATGACTGTGGAACCCTTAATTATTTTCTGTGCTAAGGTTTTTTTCAGACTAACCCTTCCTTGATGCCTAAAGTGCTGTCCAGTTTGGCGCTCAACCAATCCATTCATTTGCCAACCTTCTTCCCTAATCCTCAAAACAAAGGGGAAAGGGTCCTGCACTCCTTGGATGTGCGCAGACAACTCAGATTCTACCTTGATAGGACTAAGTCCTTCAGAAAATATGACCAGTTAATAGTCAGCTTTACAACAGGGGCAGAAGGCAAGGCCATTTCAAAACCATCTCCAAATGGGTAGCACACTGCATCCATTTCTGCTACAAGCACCATGGGAAACCAACCCTTCAAGGGGTTTAAACACATTCAACTAGGACAACAGCTACATCTACAGCATTTCTCAGGGGAGTCCCTACCAGAGACATCCTGGAAGCTGCTACCTGGAGTTCTGTACACACCTTCAAGCATTACCACCTGCCTATCTTTTCCATATCCAGGGCAGGTTTTGCAACAGCAGTCCTGCAAGGCATCTTAGTCGGCCATAACTCTTCTTGACTGCCTCCAGCCTTCAGCTTTGGGAGTGTACCCAAGTGTGATGACTCCAACAGTGAAACACGAACATAGTACAGTTGTGTACACTTACCATAAATGTAGATGTTAGTGTATTCACTGTTGCAGTCCTGGTTTCTGTCCCTCCAGCCCCTTGGTCTCTCTCCTCTCTGCCTTCTACTCACCCCTTTCAGGGGTATTGGTATTTACTTTTTACTGGTGATGTTTTCCCCCACCTTTAACCTAGGGGGGGTTCCTGACATTTGGGGCAAGAAAAACTGATGGCTGTGTGTTTTTATACCCCTGACGTCAGTCCTGGAGCAACAGCAACTGACACAGAAATACTAATTCTCTGGTATTCGGGCTGACTGAGGGCTTGCCTGTTGGCAGATAAACCCAAGTGTGATGACTGCAACAGTGAATACACTCAACATCTACATTCATGGTAAGTGTACACAACTGTACTTTCATTAATCATGACATCTAGGAGCTTTGTGTGGAGTTTGGGTTTTATGGTAGTTTTATTGAAGGATGTAATAGTGAAGGTAGATTTATGATGAGAGGGGGAACAGGGGAGAGAGCAAGAGGTTGGTCTTTTTAGGGTTAAGGATGAGTAGATTATCGGACAGCCACTTTTCAGTGGATAGGTATTTTGGGTTAGGTTAAGTAGTTCAGAGGTATTGCTGGAGGTAGAGATGAGTTGAGAGGTCTTCATATTGGATAAGGGAGAATTGTTTGCAGGATATGTATAGTTCATTAGTGAAAATGTTAAGCAGGAGGAGACCCAAGATGGGACCTTGTGGAAGACCATATAATACTTGGAATATAGAGAGCAGGATGAGAACCATCTGACAGATTGCTGCCTACAAGAGCGATAGCTAGACAACCAGGCTAGGGGGGTAGCAGATGGGTTGAGATTAGCAAGTTTGTATAGCAGTATAGGGTGAGACTGTATCAAAAGTTTTGGCTAGCTCAAAGATTGGATGAGTTGTCGTCACAGGCCTAAGTGGTAGAATGGGTAAACGATAGGGCAGTTGTGCTATGATTAGGATGGAAACCATGCTGAGTGCAGCTGAGAAGGATATGCTGGAGGAGATGGTTGAGAAGCTGTGAATGAATGCGTTTTTTTGAGTATGAGAAGGATAGGTTGGAGATTGGTTAGTTGAGTTCCTCCTTTATGGAGGGGGATTGTGAAAAATGATTTACAACTGAGAACAGCTTTTTGAATTGATCTGTTGAGAATGGATACAGGATAGGCTATAGATTCAGCTGCTAGTTTGGGAAAGGTAGAGTGGAGATTGTCTTTGGAGGGAGAGCAGGGTTTCAGCTTCAGAAGAAGTGTTTTAATGTAGGAAGTGGGAACAGGTTGAAAGGAGAAGAGGTGGCTACACCCACGGAGAAATCTCTGAAAAATCAGTAAGCAGGTAAGTTTGTCAGAAGTGGGAACAGGTGAGGCGGTGGTGGGGTGGAGGGTGTTGCATCTTAGAGAGATGGTCTGAGAAAAGTCTGTTGGAAGGGAGGCAGTAGAACAGTAACAGGAGATGGGCAGAAGGAATAGAGGAGTGCAGGAGGGACGGTTCACTGTAGTAGGCCAGATATTGAGCAGAGGGGGCTATAGCAGGCAGACAACTTTGAGTCAAAACTAGTTACAGGAAGGTAGGAGGAGAGTGGTGGAACAGGGTAGATGGAGAGGTAGGCAGCACCTCAGAAATATGCAAGAGAATAGCCTACACAGGAGCAACAGTTCAGTTGTCAAAACTAGTGCCCTTAGCAGGACGTAGTCTCTAATGGCAGGTTGGTTACAGCTGCAGTCCAGTCAGTTTGTACTACCTGAAATTTTAGCTGCCCTGATATTGCAGTTTTGGTGTGGAAATGTCCGTTTTAAAAGCTCTCACTGCATTTTCTCATAAACAGCAGACAGATGCAAAGTGTACTTGTTAACAGATTTAGAAGATGTTTAACATTGTCCTGCCCCTTTTTGTGATAAAGCATCTTAACAGTTTTTGAAGTAGTCTCAGGTTTTCTCTCTGGTGCTGCTGTTTGAGTGGTAACACATGCATTGCTAATAAATTTAGTTTGTATGACTATCTGTGTAAAAAGGTTGGATCTGATAATCTTTGATCTGAAGTAGTTAGTTCATTTGCTCTGCAACCTGTGGGTATCAGATCCGATCTCGGATCCGAGCCGGCAGCTTTCCAAGCTGCAAGATCCGAGCTCCTAGCTCCTCCCCTACCCATAATCCCCTGCTATGTGCTACATTACACCAGATTGTTTTTTGCCGCGGCTGAAGCAGCTACTTTTGAAGAGCTCCTTGGCTTTTTGGTGAGATTGAACCTTTTTCTTTGTAAAAAAAAAAAAAAAAAAAAAAAAAAAAAAAATCTTGAGTGTTTAGTTTTCTTGGGTTAGTTAGCAAAAGTGTAGTTAGTTGGGTACTTTTGTTCCCCCCTTTCTAACTAGTTGGTTTCTGTTAGTTCCTGCCTTTCACCCTCCCCCCTCTTAGTGTTTGGGTGTGTTTTTTGGTGTGAGTGGTGTTATGGCTGAAGGGCCTAAGGCGGTGTTCTCAAAATGTACTGAGTGTGGCCATAAGCTTTCGCCGGCGGATGGCCACACTCAGTGCGTTTTATGCTTGGGGGCGGCCCATTTGTCATCGGCCTGCACAATCTGTGTGGCCTTTAATCCCCGAGCTATTAGGGACAGGAAGAACAAGCTGATCCTGGCGGGCTTGTTGCCTCAGGAATAAGCTTCTTCTTCCTCCCCCTTTCAGGCACAGGCTGTCTCCACAGCCCTCGTGCCTTCTGGG
Source organism: Protopterus annectens (assembly GCF_019279795.1). Taxonomy (NCBI): domain Eukaryota; kingdom Metazoa; phylum Chordata; order Ceratodontiformes; family Protopteridae; genus Protopterus; species Protopterus annectens. The sequence continues at coordinate 766,824,413 of NC_056745.1, read as the reverse complement.
CCCCCGACTCAACCAGGGATTCAACCTCCCTCTTTGGGTTTGAGTTCGGGGGATTCAGGTACCTCCACTACGGTGGTAAAAAGGCATAAAGACAAGGGACACAAGTCCCACAAAAGGCGGGCTGAGACTCAACCCTCAGCCCCGCCATCTAAGCTGACTGTCTCCCTCGAGGGGCTACGGATCCTCCCCCTCTCGGCTCCGTTCACCTCGTTTTTCTCCGGAGCTGGAGGAGGATGATCGGTCTCCCTCTAGGTCGTCGAGGCGACCCTCCCGGCCCACCTCAACGACTTCTTCAAGATCAACAAGAAGCCTCACTGAAGCAGATATGGATCGGATGATGCGCAGATTCATCCAGACCCAAATGCAGATGGGGGTGCTCTTGCCTCCCCCCCTCTGGGGGGGAGCGCGGCCCCCATATTTGCTCCAATTACTCCTTCTCCGACCCGTTTTCGGGTCTCTGAGTTATCGGATCCGGGCCCTTTCGGAACCAGGGATTCATCGGTGCCGATAGCTCCGATCGCTTCGCAGACTGTGCCTTCGAGTCTGTCGGATCCGATCTTTCGGGGCAGAGGGCTGAGCATCAGATCCGGGGGAGCTGGTGTGTCTTCGGCTCCGTTGGGTTCGGAGCACACCTCTCTCTCTGCTTCGGTTGCATCGGCTCCGACCCAGATCCCTACCTCGGAGCCGAGGAGATTGCTCTCGGAGCCTGGCGAGAGTAGCTCTCCTTCAGCTTTTGAGGTTGTGGAGAGGGTACTGTCGAGCACCTCCAGGTCCCTGGTCCGGGCATCGGATCCTCCCGTACCCCCGCTGCATGTGGGTCTATCCTCCATCATCCGACCATCGGGACAGCCTGCCCAAGCCCTCCAGTTGGTTCCGTTAGAGGAACAGGACCCCGTTGACGAGCCCTCTTCGGACAGTCCCACCGAGGAGGTCCCTCGAAAACGTTGGTGCAAGAGGAGGCACCTGGACTCCCCAGAGTCCGTCACAACCGACACGGATTTAGATGAAGTGGAAGGTTCCTCAAGGTCACCCCCCCCCCCCGAGGATGTCTCCTTCGGAGACGTCATGGAAATGTTGCGTATTAGAGGGGGGTGGTCTGCCCAAAAACCTTCCGCAGATGAATCCGTGTTCCTGGATGCGTTTGAGGCAGGCCGTTCTACCTCCTGGGTGTCCCCCCCCTGGCTGACCCCCTAGTACACCTCATTACTACCAGGGCGTGGAAGGAGCCTGACACCATGGAGCCTATCCCGAAGCGACCCGACAAGATCCTTAGCCCCCCAGTGGATAGATTGTCTTGGGCCAAGAGAACACCAGTGGATGCCATGCTGGTGGCAGCTGCCACCAAGAGAGAACTCGCACAGGAGAGCTCTTCGGTTCACCCACCAGATAAGGAATCTCGAGCACTGGACTGCATTGGGAAGTGGATATTTAGTTAGGCGACCTTTTCCGTAAGGGCGCTTAACTACATGGCACATACCATTAGGCTGCAACGAGACTTAAGGAATACGCTGCTGCCCCCCCGGAGTCATTGTCGGTCGAGGACAAAAAAGTTTTCTCGACTCGTATGGCCATTCTAAAGTCCATCTCTAACGCGTCCATGCATCTACTCTCCCATGCCACAGAGGGAGCCGCTAGGGCCAGCGGAGCCAGGGTCATCTTTTGACGTCACTCCTGGCTCCGTCTTTGTGATTTCGCAGATCCCTTCAAGGTGTCCTTCGCGAATGCACCCTTTGACGGATCTTCGCTCTTTGGCAAGACCATTCCCGACATGCTGGTCCAAAGCGAGAAGGATGGGAAGACGCTGTCTGCCATCGGGGTCTGCTTCTCTAATCCCCAACAATCCTTTTCTAGGAATCAGAGGGGACAAAAGAAGCTGTGGTTCCGTAAGTCCCAGCAATCCCATCCGGCTTCGGACCCCTCGTCCTCTAGAGGCAGAGAGGACAAGGAGGACACCAGCCCAGAGGCAGAGGGGGACCGCGTAACTTCAGGTCCAGGCAACCTTTCCCGGATAGACCTGCGCAGCAGCCCTGAGGGTTTACCCGGCTGTCCCTCTCTGGAGGCAGTCGGGGGGGGCGGTTGTCGGAGCACCTGTCAAACTGGGAGTCCATTACGACAGATCGATGGGTGCTCCGCATCATATCCAGAGGTTATACCATCCCCTTCATAAACCACCCTCCCTCGACCAGACACCTCCCCGATGTTCCACCCGATCAAAGGGAGGCAGCAGCTTCAGAAATCCTGAAGTTGCTAGAAAAAAGAGCCATCCAGCCCGTCCCCCCAGACAAATCCGGATCAGGTTATTACTCCAGGTTTTTTTTAGTGCCAAAAAAGACGGGGGACCTCAGACCCATTCTAGACCTCTCCGCTTTGAACCTGTTCATTCCCAAAAAAAAGTTCCGGATGGTCACCCTCCAATCTATTCTCCCCCTTCTGCGGCAGAACGACTGGATGTGCTCTAGACCTCAAGGATGCGTACTACCACATCTTGATGGACAGACTATCCAGAAGGTTTCTCCGCTTCCGGCTGGGAGCCGGTCATTACCAGTTCAGGATTCTCCCGTTGGGCCTCACCTCAGCCCCCAGGGTGTTCACCAAGGTCATGGCAGTGGTTGCAGCCCACCTGAGACTTAAGGGCATTCAGGTCTTCCCGTACCTAGACGACTGGCTCCTTACCGCCACCAACAGGCATCAGCTCTGCCTGGCAAGAGATTATGCTCTGACCCTTGCCCAGAGCTTAGGCATCTCTGTAAACCTCCAGAAATCCTCTCTTTGCCCCGTACAGGTCCTGGAGTTCATAGGGGCCAAGTTAGATACCCGCATTTCTCAAGCAATGCTAACTGCAGACAGGATAAACAGCTTGTCGTGTCAGGTGCTATTTCTTCTTCAAAGCCCTGCCCCGAAGGTGGAATTAGTTCTGAGGGCACTAGGATCTATGGCAGCAGCGATCACTCTCGCCCTTCACGCGCGTCTGCGAATGAGGATTATGCAGTGGACCCTTCAAGTTTAGTGGTCCCTGCTACTCCATCCGTTGAGTACTCCGATTCCCCTAAGCGGAGTTTGCAGGCACTCCCTTCTTTGGTGGCTCCACGCCCCAGAGCTAAAGGAAGGGAGGCCTTTTGTTGTCCCTCCCCCCCAAGCCACGCTGACCACGGACGCTTCTCGCCCCTGGTGGGGGGGACATTGTTCGGGCAGAACCGTCCAAGGCATGTGGACTCCCCTGGAGACCACTTTGCATATCAATGTCCTAGAGATGAGGGCGGTGCTTCTAGCGTTGCAAGCTCTCCACAACCTTCTACCTCTGGGGACTATTGCAATCCAGACAGACATGTCAGTGGTCTGGTACATAAGCAAGCAAGGAGAAACCAGGTCCTACCCACTTTGCCGGGAGGCTATGAGAGTGTGGGAATGGGCGATATTCACCAACCGCTTTCTGGTAGCAACGCACATTCTGGGTCGGTCCAACATTTTGGCTGACAAACTGAGCAGAGTGATTCTCACTCCGTACGAGTGGTCTCTCAATCCATCAGTTGCGAAGCAGATCTTCCGCAAATGGGGTTGGCCTTGCTGCGATCTTTTTGCTTCTCCCTTAAACACAAAATGCAGCGAGTACTTTGCAATACTTCCCCCCGAAGGGGAGAATCCCAGAGACACTCTAGTCCATGCTTGGCCGTCTGGTCTTCTGTATGCCTATCCACCCCTTCCGCTCATAACCAAGTTCATACAGAAAGCCTGTCGGTTGGGGAGCAGAGTTATCCTCATAGCCCCATTCTGGCCTCGCCAGATCTGGTTCCTGTACCTGCGGTCTCGCAGTGCATCTCTGCCATGGATACTGGATCCCATTCCAGACCTGATTTCACATCCGGTGGGATTACAAACCCCGAACCTGGTGAACCTCAAGCTTATGGCTTGGTTGCTCCAGTTACACTGATGGCTAGGACTCCCGGTATCTCATCTCCTGTTAAGGCCATTCTAGTCGCAGCACATAAGCCGACTACTAGGAAGATTTACTACAGCAAATGGAAACACTTCTCTGTCTGGGCCAAAGACAGAGGCCTGGATCCATTTACAGTTCCTATTCCTACTATTCTAGACTTCCTGTCTCTGATGTTCAGACAAGGAGCAAGTGCCTCAACAGTTAAGGTGCAATTGGCAGCCATCTCCCATTTCCATGTGGGAGATGGACTAGGATCTTTGGCTTCTACAACATTATATAAAACCTTCTTACGGGGCGTTTTCCTCTTGAAGCTTCTGGTGAAAGTGGTGGTGCCTCCATGGGATTTGGCCTTAGTCTTACAAGCCTTGACAGGCCCACCCTTGGAACCCGCGGCTTCGGTTCCATTAAAGTTCTTCTCCTGGAAAACGGCCTTTTTGGTTGCCATTACTTCAGCCAAAAGGGTATCAGAACTTCAAGCCTTATGTATGAAGCATCCTTATCTCATTTTTCATAAGGATAGAGTGTTCCTCAGGACTAATCCGTCGTTCTTACCTAAGGTGGCTTTGGAGTCAAATATCAATCAATCAAACTTACCCGTGTTCTTCCCAAACTTTCAGAATAAAGGAGAATAAACATTGCATAAGTTGGATGTGCACAGACAACTGCGTTTCTACCTGCACAGGACTAAGGATTTTTGCAAATCGGGCCAGTTCGTGTCTTTTGCTAAATCAGCCATGGGTAAGGCCATTTCCAAAGTGACTATAGCAAATTGGATTTGTCAATGCATAGTCCACGGGTACTTATCTGCAGGCAAACCGGTTCCTACGGGAATTCAAGCTCACTCTACGAGGGCTGTGACCACCTCTGCAGCCTTCTGGTCTAGGATCCCCTTGGATGACATATGCTCTGCAGCTACCTTGTCCTCTTCACATGCGTTTATTTCTCATAAGTTGGATATGGTATCGAGAGGTAGGGCTTCCTTTGGCTCTGCGGTGCTTCGGAATATCCTTCCATAGGCCGCCCAGGGTTTCTCCCTAGGTAGCTGGGGACTCTGTCCCACAGGTTGCAGAGCAAATGAAGTAACTACTTCAGATAAAGAAGTTATGTACTCACCATAACGTTCCATCTGAGTAGGTACTTCATTTGTCTGCAACCGACCCCCCCCCCTGCCATCCCCCGAACCTTTCGGGATTTCTGATCACCAAAGAGATCTTGTTCTGCCTTAGGACAGTTTATCTGGTGTTGCTTCCTCTGTCGAAGGTAGGAGTTGTGTAAGAGGCAAAAAATTAGATCTGAGGTAATGTAGCACATAGCAGGGGATTATGGGTAGGGGGGAGGAGCTAGGAGCTCGGATCTTGTAGCTTGGAAAGCTGCCGGCTCGGATCCGAGATTGGATCCGATACCCACAGGTTGCAGACAAATGAAGTACCTACTCAGATGGAACGTTATGGTGAGTACATAACTTCTTTTTTTATTCCTTAACTCTTGGGATTCGGTTCTGACCTTGGAACCGAGCCGGCCTGTTTTTCAAGCTTATGTAAGCCACAAACATCTCTAGCTAAGATTTTACCCATCATGCCCTTCTCTCTGTTACCTCAGATCTAGTTTGCCACGTTGCTGTTCAGCCGTGTCGAGCTGTTCCTCTCCAGCTTAGTGTATATTTTGATAATTTTTTTGAGTTTTTTTTTCTCAGAATTCTTCGTTTTTCGACTTAAGTCGTGTCATCCTTTTCTTTATTTACCTGTACCTTTTTGGTATCTTCTACTACGTTGTTGGCAGTCTTTCCTCACCCTCACTTGGGCCTTGCTACAGTGTGTGCGCGCCTAGTTTTTGAATATTTTGTGGATATAATGTTGAGAGTCCAGGCTTTAGGGTGTTAGGAGTCCAGACACAAACTACCTCACTCTGATACGCATGGTTTGTGTGTTTACTGTTTGGGCGTGCCTCATCTCACTCTGGCACCGACAGAAGTCTCTGTGCAGACTTGTTTGGTACTGTCAGTTTCTCTGTACCAACATCAGCGCTGGCATTATTGGCACAGACATTTCCTATTTAGACACTACCTTTCAGTGGTTGTGCTAGCCCTTTTTTGGACAGGCCTGAATCACCTTTAGGGCTTTCAAAGAGGTCTAGTATAAACCTGAACGTGATGTGGTGTGTCTTATAGACCAGCTGCTTTTGGCCAGAGGAATTCCTGCGCCTTCAAAAGTCTCCCTTCTGGATTTGATCGCCCTTCTCCACAGACTCATACCTATACTCTGACCTCTGTGGAGGTTTTGAGGCAGGCTGACCCGGCCTTGGAGAGGACACTGGCAGCTGCTTCTCTGCCACCTCTGTCATAGACTACCACTTCCTCTGAGGCTCATCTGGCTCAGGTCGCAACACCTGGACTCCGGGCTCGAGTCTGCGGCCATTCTCCCCCTGGAGACACTGTCCTTGCAGCCTTCCCCATTCTCCCACTGAGGAAGTCCACTGCAAGACTGTGTGCAAGAGGAAGCACATGGACTCCACGTAAGTCAGTGACCGAATATGCAGATTACAATGATGGGGAGGGGGTCCCCACGTTCACCTGACAAGGTTTCCTTTGGTGACATCCTCAAAAATTTAAAGCAGAGGTGAATGAAAGTCCTCTAACCCTTCCTCAGAGGAGTCTGTGTTCCTGCAGGCTTTTCGTGCCCGGCCCCCCTACCTCCTGGGTTACCCAACTTGCCAATGAGCTCTTAAGCTCCTCGTGCAGTGTGTAGAAGGCACTGGACTCTAGAGGCCATATCTTGTAGGCCGGACAAAATCTTTTCTCCCCCAGAAGAGTGCCTCCATTGGTCGAAAGGTTTCCCAGTAGATGCCATGGTGGTGGCTGCCACTACAAAGAAGGAATTGGCAGAGATGAGCCAGGCTGTTCACCTGCCAAATAAGGATTCCCAGGCAGTGGACAGATTAGGGAAGAGTCTTTACGTCATAGACCTTTGCTGTTAGGTCCTTGAACTACCTGCACATTTCACAAGGCTACAGAGATCTGGTGTCCGAACACTGAGACCTTGGCAGGAGATGTTTCTGATTAGGACGGAAAGAAGATGGTCTATCAGCGACCCTAGAATCAGCTTGCAATTCCTCAATGCGTTTGATATCACACGCTACTCAGGGAGTGGCGAGAGCTGCGGGTGCAGGCATAGTCATGAGACACCATGCCTGGATGCACCTTTGTGACTTTGCGGATCCCTTCAAGGCTTCCTTAACGCCCCTATTGAGACCACTACTTTGTTTGGCTCCAAGGTAAAAGATACACTGGCCAGATATGAGCAGGGCGGTAAGACCCTATCTGCTGTGGGTGTCAGTTTCTTCTCAGCGGTTCTACTCTAGGAATCAGAAGAGTGGGAAAAATGTGGCACAATGAGTCTCTGGGTCCTTTCCTTGATGCTCTGCCAGAGTTTTCTTTTAGAGGTGGGGGGGGGACTCTAACAGAAGACTCCCCGTACAGGGCAGGGGACGTCTGCAAAACCGTAGTTCCAGAGAAACTTTTTCTGGACAAGCCCTATCAGCGCTCCTGAGGAGCAGCCTGATTGCTTTCCTCTGGAAGCAGTCGGGTGTAGTTTTTCCTTGTACCCTTCTGCCTGGCAAACCATAACCACAGATGCTTGGATACAAAGGTTCATCACCATAGGATACCGTATTCCTTTCTTCACTCCCCCCCTTACCCAGAAGCTTACCTGACGTACCTTCCAGTCAAAGGAAAGCCACAGCTATAGAAATAAGAACTGCTTTGAAAAAGTCTTCCAAACAGTCCCCCCGGACCAAACAGGATTCAGCTTCTATTAGAGATTCTTTTTGGTGCCAAAAAAGACAGGGGACTGGAGGTCAATTCTGGATCTTTGCGCTCTAAACAAATTCGTAAAGACATAAAAATTCTGGATGGTCACTGTTCAGTCTATACTTCTACATTTGGAAATAGATATGTCCTCCATAGATCTTAAAGACTTGTACTACCACATAAAGGTGCAAAGGTGCACAAGAAGATATATTTGCTTCTGGGTGGGAGACTGTCATTACCAGTTTTGCGTACTGCCCTTCAGACTCTCTACAGCCACCAGTGTTTTCACAAAGTGCATGGCAGTAGTCACAGCTCACCTGCAGCTTCAAGGATTCCAGGTGTTTCCCTACCTAGATGACTGGCTCATTACTGCCCCAGCAAGATGTCTACTGGATCAGGCCTTGACTTGAACCCTAAACACCGCACAGCAGCTTGGAATATCGATAAACTGGAAGAAGTCAAACCTTACTCCAAGTCACTCAGAGTACATTGGAGTGATTCTGGACACAATGACTTGTACAGCCTCTCTAACAGATCACAGACTTCAGAGGATCAAAGAACAGGTTCAGACAATACTTTCACAAAATTTAGCCTCCGCTCGATCTGTTCTTCAGTTGCTTGGATTGATGGCAGCCTCCATCACCGTAGTCCCTCTAGCCAAGCTACACATGAGTTTTCTTCAATGGCTGCTTTCTTATTCAGTGGTACCCATCCCAGCACCCCTTAAATTTTATGATTCAAATAACCAAGATTTGTAAACAGGACTTGCTCTGGTGGATGTCAAACAACCCTCACCAGTGGTCTCGTCCCTTTACCCTTCATCGGCTCAATGCCACAGTGACCATGGACGCCTTCCTGATTGGTTGGGGGGCTTGTTTCAGGGAGAGTGAGTCCAGGGCAATTGGTCACAGACGTAGACCCATCTGTATAGCAATGTCATAAATCTAAGGTTGGTTCTACTAGCATTTCAAGCATTCCAATCGATCCTTCCGTCAGGGACTACAACATGGCAGTAGTCTGGTACATCAACAAACAAGGGGGAACCGGATTATACCCACTCCAAGAGGCCATGAGAATATGGCAGAGGGCAGTAGCCTCCAGTTTTCTGATAGCGACGCACGTTCCCAGGAGCTCCAGTGTGATAGCGGACAAGTTGAGCAGATGCATTCTACAGCCTTATGAGTGGTGTCTCAATCCTCTAGAGGTGGCTAAGATTTTTGACCATTGGGGCCAGCCTTACTGCGACCTATTTCCGTCCCCCGTCCAATCACAAGTGCAGAAACTACTTTGCCCTGATCCCCCCTCAGGGACAGTCACCAAGAGATGCTCTAGTCCACGATTGTCCCTTTGATCTGCTATATACCTATCCTCCGATGCCCTTCGTTCCGCTTTTCCTCAAGAAAGGGCATTGGTTGAAGAGCAAAGTGATCCTCATTGCTCCATATTGGCCTCAAGTTTGGTTTCCCTTCCTGTGACCTCATCTGCTAGATCGACCATGGATTCTCAGTCCAACTCCAGAGTTGATCGCTCACCTGCCGATCTGGTTCATCCAAACCTATGCAGCCTGAAAGACAGCTTGGTTTATCCACTCCCAATGATTGCCAGGCAGCATGATCTGTCTTCCCCTGTGCGTGACATCCTGATTGCCTCTCCTAGATCATCCACCAGACTACACCACCACAGCAAATGGAAGAGATTTTGTCTCTGGCTACAAGATAAACAAATGGACCCTTTTGCAGCTCCTGTTTCTGTTGTGCTCGAATGTCTTTCAGACCTTTTTAAATCAGGGGTAGCAGCCTCCACAGTTCGTGTTCATTTGGCTGCAATTTCTAATTTTCATAATGGCTTTCAGGGCTCTTCCTTAATGTCACACAGACTTTGAAAGACTTTTCTGAAGGACGTTACCCAACTAAAGCCTCCATTCAGAGAACCTATTCAACCTTGGGATCTGGCCTTAGTCCTTCAAGGGTTGGCAACTTGTCCCTTTGAGCATGCATCTACCTGTGATCTAAAGTATCTGTCATGGAAAAAGCTGTTCTTAATTGCTATTACTTCTGCTAGACTTATTTCTGAATTACAGGCTTCATCTATCAAACCCCCTACCTCATCTTTCACAAGGATAGAGTTTCATTAAGGACCAATCCGACCTTCTTGCTCAAGGTCGTTTGAGTTCTCTATTGATTTGCCCGTGTTCTTCCCCTAATCATTCTAACAAAGGGGAATATTGCTTGCATACCTTGGATGTACATAGACAAATTTGTTTTTACCTAGACAGGACTTAATTTAATAGAAAATCTGACTAGCTGCTTTTGGCCTTTTCTGAATCCAGATTAGGTTGTCCAATTTCAAAAGTTACTTTAGCCACTTGGCTGAGAAATTGTGTTACTTTCATTTATGGCAAGAATGGTACCCCTTTACCTGGCAGAGTAAAGGCCCACTGTGTCAACTTCTGCAGCCTTCCATGTGAGAACATTGTTGAATGACATTTGTGCAGCCGCAACCTGTGCTAGGTCTCGTATATCTTCATTGCTTATTACAAGTTGGACTTGGCCTCCAGAGGCAGAGCTTCCTTTGGTTCTGTGGTGCTCCGGAATGTCCTTCCGTATGGCCACCCAGGGAACAAAATAGCTGGGGACTCTGTCCCAATAGTAAGGAATAAACAAAGATAAACAACATCAGATAAAGAAATTGTCTTACCATAACGTTCCATCTGAGTTGATTCATCTTCCTATATTCATTACAGCCCACCCTCTTTCCCCCTCCAAATGTTTCTCGTGGATCTCATTTGTCCTTCGTTCCAGTTGTTAGGTCATGTTTGACCACAGGTAGCCTCGACTTCATTTTTCCAACTTGCAAACTAAATCTGAGGCAACCGGGAGAAGGACATGATGGGTAAAATCTTAGCTTGAGAGGTTTGTGGCTGACGCGAGCTTGAAAAAAAGCCATCTCTCTTCTGAGGTCCGAACCAAATCCCAAGAGTAATGAATAAACGAAGATGAAATGACTCCGATGGAACGTTATGCTAAAACATAATTTATTTTTTTAGATTATAACCAGTGCACTGACTGGCATGCAGTTATGATAGTGTGGTAACTTTAAAGAAAGACTTTAAAATACTTGCAGAAAGGTGTGGTCCAGTCATTGATATTTGTTACACTCTGGTAGTGTTGAGAACTGTTTCCAGAATACTATTAGTTGAGTAGAAAATACAATAATATATGCTTAGCTTGTTTGTTATGCAGAAATGCCCCTTAGTTGTATTGAAGCTGGAGTACTGGACAGTGGTTAATGTAAAATGCTGCAGTACCAGAGCCAGCTACAGTATGTGTGGTGCTATAGCATACCTCTACTGCTTGCTCTGTCCTTAACATCAGGAGCAACTGTGACAAGCATTCCAAATGGGTCTATATTATATCATTGAACGCTTAAAGTGAACGATGAATAATTGAACCCATGTAAGCAAAAGCTTACAATCTCGAAAGCTCAGAACAGCGTCCCCCCGAGAGAATAAAATCACGGTTCCAAAAAAAAGAAAAAAAAAATTTAAATATAGTGGGGGGGGCTTCATCCCACCACCCCCAATGTGGGGGGCTGTGCTCCCCACACCCTCTACTTAAATATACCAACTCTTGAGATTGCATTACAGTGCCGAAAACCGCAAAGTAATGGAAGCGGCCAATCGAATTCTTTCTTTGGGAAAGAATTTGCTTAAAAGCCACTTCCCTATTTTGCGTTTTTGTTTGTTTGACCAAGACTCATTCGATATAATGCATTTTCAGTCATATAGGAACCCTTCAAAATGAGTATATTAAGCTTGGAGTGCTGTGGAACACAAGGGGGAGTGGAGGGCAGCAGCCTGCAGTAGGGGAACTGAACTGTAATATGGCTATGTAAGATCGATATGTGGCTAAAATTGAGGGTAGAACGTAATGGGGGGGGAGAGTGTGCTTGGATTAAAAAAAAATAATAATTCATAGGCCTTAGTGTGTATTTTATCCATACTGGTGATCGGTTAAGGCTGGCATCAACTTTGTGACACTAGTTTAATTTTCAGCAGACATTTATCTTGTATGGCTGTACCTATATCAGCTGTGGTACAGACAGTGATACTTTTGTGTATTAAAGATTTAAAAAAATAGTGAAGATGGCCTGGGTACATACAGTAACAAAAGGTAATTGTATTAACATTTTGCTGTTTTCACAGTAAACATTTTAATTAGCACCCATTTCCATGTGTTTCTGTAATTTACTCTTCCCATTTCTTAAAGATTCCATTTTTATCTCCTTTACAGTATTCAGTGCTTAAATTACAGCTGATTTTGATTTCCACTTTCTAATTGATTTTGTAGCCAATAACATTAAACTTGCTTCTTGCAGTGTATGGGTAATTCAAATTCTGTATCCCAGCTCCAAAGAATTTCTTTAAAACCCATTTGCTTCCCTAGCATTTCTGGCATAATTTTCTGCAGGGAAATTTTTAGAATCTGCCAGCTTGTTCCATTCCCAGAAAATGTTACCAATTACCTCTTTCCAGTTGCACCTCCAGCATTTGCTATCTGACTGAGCAAACTTTTCTCTGAAATCTACTTAAGGTATGCAAACACATCGAGCAAAACCCCTAAATCTACAGATAGCCTTCCATTGATACTTTGTAAATACCTTTCCATTCTCTTCCCAGGCCTTTCTATTCTCCTCAAATTGATTTAGTTGCTCAGTGTTTTATATGCCCTATTAAAAAGCAGCTTTTGTTCTGATCGCAACTAAAAACCCTGCCAGAGCTGCCCCCCCCCCCCCCAATTTAGCAATCACATTTCCCTTTGCCTTTTACCCTCTCCCTTGTGGATATGTCTCTAACCTGCAGATGAGATTTCAGCTTTGTCTTATCCCACTATTGCCTTTCCCTAGCAAGTTATTCGCTCCCAAAACTATGGATTTCTGCAGTAAATTCCAGCTCCCTTCTTGGCTGCTTTTCTGTACACCTACTTGTTATCCCTGCCGGTAAAATTTCCTTTTGCCATTCCCATGTTTATTTTAGATCTTGGAATATTTTTGCTGCTGTATGAATATAGTATTCTGTATAGTTCTTAAGGACCTGCATACATAATGTACACTCCTCGGCTCCCTCCCCCCTTCATTATGCTTTCCAATTTAACTTGCAACCTTTGGCTAGTGTTTTATAATGTATGAGACTTTGTGCAGTGCTAAAAAATCCCATCAAATTGGGTAATACTAAATCACCTTGTTCTGTGGGAAGAATTAATGTAGCCTACGTAACTATTGCCCTCTTCTCTCCCCAGGTAAATTCCTAAATCTTAGTGTCCAACTTCTCTAGTTGCTAAAAATATGCCTGACCTCTATATAAAACCAAAGGTTCTAGAAACATTTTTACTGTAGCTACCATTCATATCCACATTTGGGCTTCTAGTTTCTCAGTGTTTGTATTCACGTTTAACACCCATATATCCCTAGCTGCAGTAATAGAATATTTTAAGCCATGCACCTAAATACTTAATTGTTTTCCCATAAATATGAGCATTGATGAGCCATGTCATCTGTGGGAAAGTGAGTTTATTGGTATTTTTTTTATTCAGTATCCTAAGATTTGGTATTCTCAATATTCAGCAGAAGTATCCTTTTCTGGGTAGTATAAAAATATCTGAATTAAGGCTATTTTGACTTGGCTGCTAGGATACAACTGCTATGGCAGTGTCCCTTATTTTCTTCAGTAATGACTCAAATTATAAAGTAAAGGTGAAAGACACCCCTTGTTCTTTTTAACAGCTTTTTAAAGAGGAACCCTCCCATTTTCTTGCTTCAGAGCCTTGACAAATCCACATAACTGACCCTATTCTGTCGGGGAACACATGCTACTATCCCTACTCTTAAATCCCAGCTGACTCTCTTGATCGCTTTCTCTGCATAAAGATCCACCAACAAAAGCAGCATTTGTTCTCTGCTTCCCTCTGGGTTGTCATTTTGTTGGTGTCAAATGATGCCTCCCCTTTCCAAAAACCACATTGATCCACATCTGTCAAATGTCAACTTTGTCAGACTGCAGCTATTTTTAAATTAAAATGTACACTTTGAAAATAAGCACAGTTTGCCTGTTGCAGTATTTATTAATTTTTTGTATGCATGAAAGTTGTTTTTTATAGACTAATGTATATACTGCTGCTGTCTGTATTATGCTGTATGTGAACCATTCCTGAAGAACTACTTGTTGCAGTTCCGTTGTAATTTCAAAATGTAGGGACCTGTGAAATGTTTGGCTTGAGATGGAAGATGTGGATATTCTGTAGGGAAAGGGTATATAACGTGACACTGATCAGTTTGCAGTAAATCTGTGTACCCTGTATCTCGAATGTACCTTTGTAGCTGTTTAAATTTGTGAAACACAAACTGCATTATTTAACACCTAAAACTAGCCCTAACACCTCATGGCCTTATGTGAAAATTGGAGAACTGTCACAAAACCAGGGTTGGCTCATAGTACCTGCTGGGCTGCATCCAAATCCCGATGAAAATTTTAAATTCTTGATGGACTCTGTATGACGTATTTTTTAAATGCTTTTATTAAATTGTACCATAACTTTGTATGATCTACACTGATGGTTTACTTGTCCAACAGTACCACTGCAGTTAGTCTGCAAGACTGTATTTTTATACAGTTAATAGGGTAGTCAGGGATGTTGCAATGGCTTCCACTGCAAATATTTGGCATTCCATAATTTGGTTATGGGGATTTGGAGTGTACAGTCGGTGGCTGTAATTTAATGGGCACATGTGCGCTCGTATGTCATGGAAAAAATCTGTTAAGGCTTTAATGGAGAGCTGTAGAAAGGGAGGGAGTTTAAGTATTGCAGGAATAATTACCTAAAGTATTCAAATGCAGCTTACATTCATGGATAAACTAACTTGTAAATCTATAAGCATTTCTTAAACTCATTTACATTGCTGTGACTATGAAACTGGCAGGCCACTTTGTAGCTGAGCAGTGACAAAAATTCAAAGGGAGATATTCCAGGACACTACTTTTCCATCACTTCTGTTTTGTCTTGCCCTTAACCCATTAAGCTGTTTATTTACCACAGTGTGCTACGGTTACAGCCTGAAATTAAATCAACTTTGTCCAAAGATGTCTGATCTACTTTTGTGGATTACTTTAAAATGTATAGCTCATCAGTTGAGGAACTGAAAAATATACAACTAAAACTACAAATGGTTAGAACTGGCTCGGATATAAGAATATTTGTCCTTGATAATTGTGCAAAAGCAACACAAAGGAAAGTGCCAGCACAAAAGTATTATTCCATGACTGGAATGCCATCTAAAGGAACTTGAACAGGAAGGAATGTGTAAGGTGGAATAAAGGGTTGGCTATAAAAAATGACAAATGAGAGCTAAGCTTAGCAAGGAACACTTTAGAAGACTAAAGTTTGTATTGAAAACTGCCTTGACGTCTAAGAATGAAGTTCAAGCTATACATAAGCTTGTTGCTATTCAAGTTTACAGTTTAGGTATCATTGACTGGCCTCTTGACAGCATTGAATCAGACAGAAAAACAAGGAAAGTGCTTCATGCTTAATGAGTAATAAAATGCATACCAGTATTATATATTTTGTAGGCTGAATGTATGGGTCTCGAAGGTGACTACATGTACAGATGTGCAATCATAAATATTTGATCTCTGATCCATGCAGTGAAAATTCTAAAGCATGAACAGCAGTCTAAGATGACCAACATTTTTGCTTAGTTTAGCAGTAGCATTTCACAAAGATGTGGTAATGAAAATTGGAAAACTAGAATAAGACTAACTGCAAATACCAAAAAACAATCAAAAGCACCAGATGAGAAGGAAAAAACTGGAAAGCGTGCCACTGCAGTGGCACTTATAGAAAGCTTCTAAAATGACCACATATTCGCAAAGACGTCATATGGAATGGTTTAGGAGATGTGAATTCAAACCAAAACATGAGGCTGTCAACCCAAGATGGCGAGCTGTGTGCATATCGATTTTTTTCATGAGTCTGTTGAAAAAATGGAAAACTGACAACACTGACTTGATGTTATATTCTGTTAGGCCAACATAGGTCATGCAGTTAATTGCACAACCTATATTCGTCCAATAAAAAGTACTGCATAATGTCTGTGTTCCACTGTCAGTTTCCTGCTAGTGGATAAACGCTGCATTTATCTTTATTTACATTGAAAGTGGGTGACAAATGCAGGTTCTGTGTTATAGAACTGGAAGCGGTTGCTGTTTTATGGATATAGATAGATACAAGCAGCCAAAATGTTTAGTTCCTCTAGTTTTATACACAGGTCAGACATTTTTATCAACCATGGGAGAAGCTGTAGCAATTAAGAATTGGAAGGTTATCTGGGAGGGGAAGACTACAAGAGTTAAGTGGGAATAAGCTGATCCAATAGAACAAGGTTTGGGATTACCTGATTTTGAAGAGTTATTTCAGAGATCTGCAGTTAAGCAGAAAGCTACAACTCAGTAGAATGGGATGATGAAACTGGGGAAGCTCGAGAAACAAGGAGACAGTAGGATTTTGGATGCAGGTCCTTAGAGAATGAAAACCATATTCTAAGAACTAAGCCAACATGGCACTTGAGAGGAGATCCTGCCGATGGGGTATAGACAGTAAGCAAGGGGGGGGGGCTGGAATTTACTGGAGAAAACTATCAAAGGAATCTGGGCATTTTTAGCAAATAGAGGGAAAGGTAATGTAATGGGTAGAGGCCAAGAATTTATTTGGACTGCAGACTAGTGATTGCCTTCCCTGTCAAATATTGATATCTGAGTATAAGCAAAGAGAAACTGGTGGTGGGTTCTAAGTGAAAGACCAGCACATGAGTTTAGCAGAATCAAGAACAGAAGCTGCAGTTAAAGGGATAATTAATGGACCATATGAAAATATTGCATAACTAAGAATTGGAGGAGGTTAGAAAGGTTTGAAAAGAGATTGGATAAAGAATTCAGAGCAACAATGGGGGGTATATATATGATTCCCAAATATGCAACAAATTCTAGAATATTTAGGATCTTTGAAAGTGTTTAAGTATTGTATACCACAAGAAGACTCCAGCGAATTTTCCTTGGTAGATAGCAAATGGAGGTGTGATGGGGAAGAATGTGGTAATTGTGGGTATAATTTTTGGGGAGTATAAGTTGTCTGCAAGGAATTTTTTTAATTCTGCCAACTCTTAAATAGTGGGTAAGCAGATTTGTATAACTAATGATTTTTTTGTTCTATGATTCAGAATCTGAATTTCCTAGACAGTGAGGCCTTGCTGAGTTCAGTTTTGGTGGCTGCCAAAAATGTAATTACTAGAATATGGAAGTAAAGTCTAAACTGTAATAGTAATGAATACAGTAACAGAGGAAACTGGAAATGACATTTTTAGAAAAGGGTAGGAGTAAGTTACTTACAAAAATTGGGAATTGTGGAAACAGTACATGTAGAATTTTTTGGAGGAGGAATGAGGTTTAAAAGGCAGGATTTGAATGAGCTGTGTGTTTGACAATGACTGAAAAGATTTTAAGTGGTTTGTTTGCAACAAATTCTTTGTTTTCATTTATATACATGTACGATTGCCTGTCATAAGTGATAGATGTTCCTTTAAAAAAAATGGAAACAGTTGCACATCTTGTTGGATGTTGTGATCTGGCTAATGGCCTTTATACTGAAAGGCTCAATAATGTGGCAGGACTGTTGCAAATGCCACATTAGAAGTGAGTGAAGTATTGGAAATACAAAGCATCATCAATGGTTAAGAAGTTCAGATGACATGGGATCACCAATACCAACCATACCTCTCAACTGTCCAGATTTTTGGCTCTTATTTTTCGTGTGTTCCTCAATTTCTGTTTTTCTGGCAAATTACTGTGATTATCTTAGGACTTAAGTCACTAAATGACATTTCAGTTTCAGACTTCAAATCCTTCAGAAAATGTATGTTGAAACAAATCCTAACAAAACTTGAAAAGACACAAAATCACTGGAAAACTAAAAAAACTGCTCCAAACCAAGACCGAAAGACAGACCCCAGAGGGTAGCGCTTTCATTCACTTTAATATGCTGTGAACTTCATCACTAACCACCCTAAAACAGCATTTAAATACTCTATTAGCAGTCACATGACTGAATAATCATAATTAAAAAGCTCATTTTTATAAATGTAAAAAAATACTTACAAAAATCCATATAGTGGAAATAGAAAAGTTTTTTGTGCATTCTAATTGGGTATCATAAAATAAAGTTTAAAAAAACTTTACAGCTGAGTTTGAAAAAAGCACTTTGTTAATGGTGTCATTTAGACCTGGTGCAATATCTGCACCCAAGAAAATTTGTCAGAGATTCTTTACATTCTAACCAGGTTTTATAATTGCCCGAAAAAGTTTCTTGACTGGTATCTATCACTGAAAAAACAAACTTTTTGAAGTCAATACAAATAACAGCATGTTTTGCCAAAGCATTGGTTTGTTCTTTTTTCTTAATTGCTAAAATATGTTCATAAATGTCTTTTTAAACACCTAGTAGTCTTGCCTATGTAATAACTTGGGCAGGATAAACATTGTGCAACATGTACTACCATTTCACTTTGACAAGTATAATATCCTTTGGCCCAAAAAGTTCTTTTTATGTGACTAAATTCCACTGAAGACGTGTTACTGATGTACCTACACGGTCTACAAGAATAACTACCTTTTTTCTGAATGAGTGCACTTTTTGTGTCAGTTTTATTATTGCAACCCTGTTCTAATAAACTCATAATGTTTGTAACTTTTTTTATAAGTAAACAGAGGTCACAGTTCTATAATCTTGACTAAATTTGTTACCTAATACAATTTGCCAATTGTCAACTATAATTTTTCTAATGGTCCACATCTCATTAACTATAGGAAGTGGAAATGAACAAATAAAGCTGCTGTTCAAATTCTTGGAGTGGTCACTGATACCCTGTCCTTCACTCAATGCTTCAAATTGGATGTGACCTCTCAAAATTGGACTTGCCATCTCAACTTTAGAACTTCATTTTCTATTTGCTTCAGCCATGATCTGTTATAACCTCTAGCCTCAAAGTTCTCAAAATC
This sequence comes from Protopterus annectens, assembly GCF_019279795.1. NCBI lineage: Eukaryota > Metazoa > Chordata > Ceratodontiformes > Protopteridae > Protopterus > Protopterus annectens. Next base: position 766,805,570 of record NC_056745.1, on the reverse strand, counting down.
TCCATTTCCTTTATAAAGTCAGTGTCTGATGTGGCTAATCTACTAAGTCTAATTAGTTATCCTAACAACACCCTTTTTCATATGAGGAGGATGGAGGCTGTGTCTATGTAGATATTGGTTGGCAAACACTGGCTTTCTGTAAATGCTACTAATGACCTGCTTGGACTGAAAGTCAAATGTCAAATTCAAATCCAAAAAGTTAAGACTACAACCAAAACCACTGATGAACTTCATGAAGTCAGTGGAATTGTTTGTGAGAAACTAGCATTTCAAAATCTTCATAGCTACCTTGCCAAAGAAAGAGCTCATCAATGTAATGGCGATATATCAGTATCCTATCAAACAACCTTTTACTCTAGTAGCGTTCTAAGTTTATAAGAGCAGTGTTTAAAATGTCCCTGTTTTGGGGCCTTTGTCCCCCTCATTTTGTTGGGCTTTGTCCCCCTCATTTTGTTGGGCTTTGTCCAGATTTTCTTATACTAAGGTTGAGAGGTATGATGCAAACAGTTTAGAAACAGATAAAATAGATGTCAGAAAACCAGGTACAGTAGATCAGGACAGGTCAAAAGTAATGTTTAGCACTGAAATTGCTACGCTCATCTCTAGTATTGAACAATACTGTCATTTCTGGAAGCAAATCTTGTGTTTTAATGAGCCATGTAGAATGATACTAAGAAGATTCCTTGCCTGTGTCACAAGTAATTCAGTAAAGGTGTTTAGGGTCAGGGGGATAGTTCCTATAATAGAAGCAGGACTAGTAATTTACATTCACGCCTAAAATGTGCTATCAGTACATACAACCCCTTATATGCAGGAGGCGGCATTTCTGGGTGCATTGTGGATGCGGAGAGGAGCATTCTTGGCAGTTGGACTGAAAATACTAAATTTCATGAACTGAAAAAGGAGCTCGCTGTGGATTGCACTGACCTAGGCTGATTGTACAGTCAAGATACACTTACGAAGGTTGGCTAAAAGTACTCTGAACTAATGAGCAAGTTGCATTCTGAGATCAGTGGTAGAGTACATAACTGCTACCTGAATGCAGTTAAAGCCATGTATATGGAAATGTATCCACTGACTGGTTCATATCTTGAGCTACATGTTGCTGGAACTTCAACGCAAGTAGTTTACCACCATAAAGAAAAACGTGCATGTATAGAAATGCTTCATAATCTTGTCTGTAGCCCTTGATCCTTTATCAGGGGAATAAACAGGCCTGGAAAAAGCCTTAAAAGCAGCCATAGGAACAGAACAGGGCTTGAAGCTATCCAGTAGGCCCTTTTTTTTTTTTGGAGATCACAGGATCTTAGCATGACAGAACTTTGATACAAGTAAATTTTGACCATTATTTGTATGTCTGACATTTACACAGTAAAGTGACTGGTGGATGGGGCAGTCTGGGTGACTGACTAAATGATCAAGTGATGGCAGCAGTCAGTTCTGGCTTAGTCGGATTAGTGCTTACCACCGTTGTGTACTTCACAGTTTTGATTTTTATTTTGCTTTGACATCCATGTCCACAGTCGGTGACTGACTTTGAAAGTAGCTCTGGCACATCTTCTGAAGAGGAAGATACCTGCTGGAAAGTTTGCAGTAGTGTAGGGACAGATTTGTGTCTGGCGCTTCCCGGTTAGGGGTCACCACAGCGGAACTCCGGTCCGCTAATGATTGGCAGTAGATTTTTCCGTGCTGGCTTGCCTGGTCTTACGCACAACCTTTAACCAAGGAACACCGATTCACGCGTGTCGCCACACAGAAGACGCTCTAACTGAGAATTGAACGGGCAACGTCCAACTGTGAGGCGACAACGCTACCGCAGCACCACCACCGCAGTATTGTGTAGGGACCGATATCTTTGTAAAATTCTACCCTACTGACTTCAGCAGTATAGCCTAACTCATTTAGATGCTTCCTGCATCCCTGTCTACTTTGAAGACAGCAGCCACCATTGCCATGGATTACTTTTTCTATATGTAAACTAATTAAGACATGCTGGCAGATGAAAGAAAAATCGGCACTTTTCCATTACTGTGGCAGCAGGCAAAATGTGCAGTTGATGTCACTTACTGCTGCTTAGTTTTCCCCTGCTTTTAACTTTTTCTTCATCCTGACAGTCCTATTAATTTTGTGACATCTCAGGAATGCTTATTTCATTGTGCCCTGGTTTTAAATTTGCCTTTGTCAGAGTACTACAGCTTTTTGCTCTGAAGTTAGTGCTTGATGTGAAGTCACTCCTGGTGTTTTTTCAGGTTTTACTTTTGTCTTCATTGTGAAACTCGATTTGGTCAGATGTCAATGCAGCGTGTTGGATTTCTGTGTTTTGCTTTTAATTTTCTGTCTTCTGAGTACTACTGATCTTTCATAAAGACTCACTGCTGCTTATTTTGTTTTTGTATTGTGGTTCTCATTTCAGGTTTAGTCTTACTCATTTCGTCCAAAGTCAATGCCGCCTACACAGTTTTAGAAAGAATCCGTTACTTCCTAAAAACGGTATAAATCACAGAAGTTACTTTGTCATAAAATAAGGAAGTGCTCTTCTTGCAGAACATCTGATTTGTAAGGATCAGTGTTAACATTTGTAATTGTTTTGACGCATTTCTGTTAACTGAAACAGACAATAGGGACAAAGCCCTTCAAAAGAGGAAAATCTGTTGAAACTGAAGTGAGAGAGAATGAGGAGAAAGCACTTTGAAAAATAGGAACATCAAGTGAAAATGTCAACATGTAGTCTTAGTTGTCTGTCTATTTCACGGCAACATTTGTTTCCAGACAGCTGCTGCCCCGTTAATGGAAAAGTTACACCACCCTTCTGCAAAGTCTCCTGGTTAGATTTTTTCCCACAAGTAGCTTTCCCCAGTGAATAAATCAAAGCAATATGTGCCATGAGGCTCTCCAATACATATTGTTAAACTTTTTGCCTGCTGCCCCGTTAATGGAAAAGTACCGAAAAATCTGTTACTTTAGCACATTCATTCAGGTTACCAGGACAACTACAGAATAAACTTAATTGCTTATTAACACTGTCCGATAGACACTTGATCTGTCACATGACTACAAAAACTAGCAGGCTAGAACTTAGTCATAAATACATACATATAAAATCATCATGGGTGCAAAAACTAAAATCTGAAATTACTGCTGAAATATTTTTTTTTAAATCTAGGAAATTAAAAATATTGGCACCAGTTTAACTTGACATGTTTATCCAACTCCATTGTTAACTGCTACCTGGTTTCTCTAATTTGTATAGTCACCCAGTCTGACATCTAATGTAACATTTTCCTACCCAAAAAACAAACTTTACTTTAGATTGACTTTGTCTATATAAAGCGTTATTTAAATTCTTATGTTTTAAGTCAAACATGTTCCAAAATGCATTTTCTGAAACGCCCTGTGGTTATGCCTACATAAAATGCTTTACATTTCCCCCAAGAACTGTCATGGTGGTTTTATTCTTGCCCTTTCCTTTCCCTAAAGAGGGCAGGATTGATTGTATTACCTTCTGATCTCATTAAGCATATCTGAGATGTTTAACTGCAGGTTGTGACTTCATTCGGTTGTCCCTTTCACAGAAGGGCACTTGGATCTAATAAATACCCTTAACCCCACCAGTATGTGCAGTCTGCACAATAAGTTGCTCAGTGTTTTGGGTGAGCTTCATGTCTAGTACAGTGAACTACCATTTGGGCTTGTAGCCGCACCCATAGTATTTGATGAATGTTGGTAGTAGCAGTTCATGTATTGAAGGACAGTGTTTTTTGCTAACTAGATGAGTGTCTTAGGCCATTCATGTGGTGGGATTTCCATGATTAATCTCTGGGTGACCATAAAATGGGAAAATCTCTTCCTCACAGCTATTCTAGATGGTTACTGTTGAATGTCGATTTCTCCTGCCATGGGAGAAAGCTTAGGATGTCAATAACATTGACATCCTGGGTGAGGGCAATGCAGGTTTGAACCTCAAACCCTTTTATTTCTTCACATTTTGCATTGCTAAGTAGCCAGGTGCTTTAGATCTGAAGTGCCAGAGGCTGTAGAAATGCCATGCATTCGTGGATTGTCAAGACTTCCCTTAGCTGCGATAGTGGAGGAAAATCCCTGGAAAGTTTGTGGGCTTCCTCCTCTGGCAGTCAAATGAGCTGCAACTCCGAATGACAGTTTGTTCTTTCGGCTTTTCCTGGTTAGGGGTTGCCACAGCAGAACTCCGCTCCACTAATGATTGGCAGTAGATTTTTATGGTGCTGAGTTGCCAGCCCGAAGCCCAACATTCAATGAAGGCATGCCCATTCATGCATGTCTTTCGACCTCTGGGAGGACATGACTCCACACAGAAGGTGCTCCAGCCGAGAATCTAATGGGAGAACCTCCTGCTGTGAGGCGACAATGCTACTGTGGCACCACCGTGGCTAATGACAGATGTAGACCACTTAATCCTAGTAAATTTCTTGACTGAGGTCTCAAAGGGCACTGGAGCTATTAGGAAGCATTTTCGTTGGGCTTAAATAGTTCTTCCTTTAGGAAGAATATTAATACTAGTGCAGTCAGTTTGCAGGCAGTGTTAACTTTTATCAGCCTCTGATTTGAGACTGATTTTTGTCAGTTCTTGCTCATGTTCTACTGGAGAGTAAATGGGTAACATTGGTCTATAGTCTTAGGGCTGCATTAACATCCTCTGAAGAACCCTTTTCATGGGGGGGGGGGGTTGTCCCTTCAGTATCAGTAAGGCAGTGACTCAGATGGTGGACAGGTCTGAAGTTTTGGAAGATGCTTTTTCTTGTCTGTTCCTCTTTTCACAGGTTTTTGTACCATGATCTCTTGCAGGGAACCAAGTGTTCCTTTAAGTGTGTTTTGTCTTGACTAAACCCTTTTGTCCTTTGTTTCCATATTGTCCGTTAATTTGGTCACTGAATGCCTGATGTGGACCATTACATTTTGGTATGCATCACGCCAAAGGTACTGTACATCTGGTGAGTTTGCAAAGCTTTTAGCCCTTTCCTTGCAGGCTGAACGTCCTCTCCTAGCATGATGTACAAGTGCAAGAGATGCAGACAATACAAAACTCAATTTTCTTAACATTAGTACACTCCAGGGGACTTTTGTAAGCTTTACCCTTGTAATGCTAGTGGTCGGCTTCAGCTGCTGACTTCAGTTTGATAAGTACTGTGTTGAGACCCTTAAAGTCTTTTCATGTCTGTCCGAAAGGGCAAGTGACTTTGTGAAAGACAAATTTCTTGGATACTAGCTTCGTTTGCATCTGTGGATGAAGAACACTACAGTAGTGCCATATTTTGTTCTGCACCTAAAATAGTTGAGATACGCTTAATTCTCTATTACTAAATAGGCTTTTGAAGAACTTTGCACTAGTGGCTATATGTGATTTCCCCATCAGCAGACCTCCCCTTTGTCTAAGAAATAAGATGACCAAAGAGGTGAATGACAGAACCCATATATCCACCACTGTTGTGTGGTCAGAGACTGAGGCGCTTGTACAACTATCACTGTCCGCTTTTCCTGGGCCCGCTAGTGTCTCCATGAAAGACTACCATGGTCCAGGAACTTCATACATCCCAGATCTGGAAGAAGCTTGAAGGGCGCATACAAAACATACTAGTGAGGGAAGACCGGCTTTCTTGAAGTTCAGTCTGCACCTTCAACATCCAACGCCATAAGCTTAGTTACTCAAAAAGCACTTGCAGAAGGCTAAACATCTCTTCCTTCTCAAAAAGGGATTTTGGGAAAATTAGTTTAGCATTCTGCAGAGCTTTGAGATTATCCAGTTCCTTCAGTCCTCTTTCCAGTTCTCTTCCTTCACTCCAGTTGATGGGGAGTTCCTTCCTCTCAAGAAGAAAGCTTTTCTCAATCTGCACTGGAAGGATTAGACCACTGCATCATAACACACACACACACACACACACACACACACACACACACAGCGTCAGAATCTGAATAAATCACCTTTAAAGATAGTATTCCAAAAATGAAACATCCCTTTAAATGGGAAGAAAAGGATGTTAGGTTCACAAGACATATGGGCTAGATGCTCCCAAGCTTGAGGCCATCCCCTCAGTCTTTTGTGCTCAAAGGATGTTTTTTTGAGCGTCACTGTCTCTGGATTCTCGACCTGCATCTCTAAAGAAACCTGATGGTATCCTTCAAGAATCCTTCTGCAGATGCTATTTTATTAGATGCTGACAGAGGTATAAAAACTTACTATAGTTTTGTCAAGTATAGTAGTGCATTTGACAGTTTTCATGCCTTCTAACTTTTAGGTGAAAAAGTTGTCATAGTACCCAATGTCCATGTTTGCATGTGCTGTGGGTGAGGTCTCAAACTGTTGCCACTGTGGCTGTCTTGTGTAGACATGCCTGAGTTTGTCTCTTTCGGCTTTTCCCAGTTAGGGGTCGCCACAGCAGAACTCCAGTCCGCTAATGATTGGTAGTGGATTTTTACGTATCGGGTTACCAACCCGGACGCACAGCCTTCAATGAAGGCATGCCCCATTCACGTATGCCTCCACACAGAAGACGCTCTAGCTGAGAATCGAAGGGGTACCCAACGTCTTGCTATGAGGCGACAACGTAGACATGCCCGAGTACGGCTTTAAATTTTCAGAACTTAAGGCTCAACTTTTAAATATCTCTATTGACCATTCTTGCCTTCTCTCTCTTTACCTACATCCTGATGCTGTTTTTTTCCCATCAAGATTGCAGGCTGCGTTTTAGGTCTTCAAACTTGGATAATGGGATCTTGAGTCTTGGTTGCTTAATATCCTAGAGCAGCAATGCAGATTCCAGTGGGTATCCCAATTCATTTATCTGAAATTCATGTAAGGGAGCAGATGTAAAATGTACCTGCTGCCTCGGATGATTTTGTAATGCTCTGAGAAGCGGTCATCCCCACAAAAAATATATTTAATAGGCTTTATTATGGACTTTTTTGGTTCCCAGAAAGGGAAGCACTTGGAAACCCATTTTAGACTTTTCCAATTTTAACACTTAAACACCTAAGATTCAACATGTTGACCCCCCCTTCCCTGTCAACTAGTGCATTCCTGGTGGGTAACTGACCAGATGATGTTATGTGATCCTATCTCGCCTACATTCTGACTGATGGGTTCGGAGCCGATCCCTCTGCTCCGACTCGGCACGCTTATGCCAAAGAGCGAAGTCTCTTATTGGCTGAGCTTACTATATCCCAGGATGCACCACTACCAGTCCCCCAGATCTCATTTGCCGCTAATCTGCGAAGACGTGGTCTCGAGCTGGCTGAGCTAAGTAGTAAATTTACTAACTTTTTTCTGTCAGGAATTTCCTGTTCTTGTCATAAAAAGCTGTTTTCACGGCTATTCTTCTCTTTTGTGTGTGTTTGGAGTTTATCAAAAGACTTTGTTGTGTGATTGGGTTGAGTTTGGTTAGGTCTCCTTCATCTAGGGCCTTCCTGGTCTTTCAACCCTCCTAAAACCTTACAGGGTTTCAAAGTACCCTTAGTATTTTGTGACGCTTTCTTTACCTAAGCGATAACTGTAGTAGGTAGTGTCAGTAAACAGAAAGTAGGTGATTTTTTCTGTCAAAGTTACTGATTGTTTTGCCATAATGTCTCAAAATCCTAGGCCTTCGGGCTTTAAAAAATGCACCAAATGCAATTTCAAAATGTCTGTCACAGACGATCACTCTGTGTGTATTGTTTGGGTGCAAAACACTTACAGGAGTCATGCAGTGTGTCACGCTTTTTCCTCAAGGGTCCTCCAGGAGAGGAAAAATAAACTGATTCTTAAAGGGTTAATAAAACCTTCCTTTGAAGAAGCCTTGGCATCCTCTCCTTCTCCGACTAAAAAGAAAAGGGCGTCGGTTCCGACCAGTCCGTCGGATCCGACCGCCAAAAGACATAGGCAGGCTTCTCCTTCGGCTCCAAGGACTTCGGAGCCGAGGGCGGAACGGTCTGCCTCGATGCCACCAGTCTCGACTCCTCTGGTTTCGGAGCCGATGGCTGGGGCATCGAGAGGCGGGTCACCGTCGGCTCCACTGGTCTCGGAGCCGACAAGGGTTGCCCGCTCAGACACTTCCTCCTCGGCGCCGAAGTCCACCTCGGCACCGATGGAATCTAGTGTGGGTGTTCCTTCGGCGCCGATAGTCATCGGGTCGCCTCGGAGCCGGTCCCCTAGCCCTTTGGGGCCGTTGGAGAAGCCATCTCGAACCCGTTCAGTATCCTCTCGGTCTTCGAGGATGTCGGATTCAGATATAGACAGGGTGCTCCAAAGACTGTTCCAGTCTCCAGTCTTCCAAAAATTTGTTTCGGCTCCGACCCAGTTGGCTTCGGAGCCGATAGCCCAGGCCCATCCCATTGCTATTCCTCCTCCGACCGCTTCGGCTCCGTCGGAGCAGGTGCTGTTGGAGCCGGTGGAGATCTTAGGGTCGGCTCCGACCCTTACTCCAACCCGGGCCTTCGGGTCCGAGTTTGGTACGCGGACTTCTTCGGCTGGACCCGGGGGTGATGTTTCGGGACCTATGCTTTCGGTTCTGAGCCTCCCTCTCGGTGCTTCGGCTGCGGGACTTCCGTCGGCTATCATGGCTCCGGAGACCGGACACTCCCAGGATTCTGGGGGTCCGGCTTTCAGAGCTATGAGGAGTGCCTTGGCCAAGTCTTCTTGCCATCTCTCCGGTTTACCGGCACCTTCCCTGGGCGTGGAGACTGGGTCTTTGGCAGTTCCCCTGTCCGTAAGCAGCGGAGCCCCTGGGCCTGAGGTTACCCCATTGGGGTTCCCTCCTCCTGAGGGTTCTTCGAGTTGTCTTCGAGGAACCCCCAAGGAAGAGATCGTGCAAGAGGAAGCACGTGGACTCCCCGAGTCTATTACATCAGACACTGATCTTGATGATGCAGAGGGGTCCCAGTCGTCCTCGGATGATGTCTCATTTGCAGACATCTTAGAGATCCTCAAACAACGAGGCGGCTGGATATCCAAACCCCCCTCTGCTGATGAGTCAGTGCTCCTCAAGGCCTTTGGGGCTCAGCCCTCCGCCTCCTGGGTGTCTCTGCCCTTGACGAGCTTCTGGATTTAGTTTGTCAAGGGCGAGGGAACATCCGGATACCGTGGAACCAGTCCCTTCTCGTCCTAATAAATTTTTGTCTGCCCCACCCGAGAAGGAGTTCCTCACTAAAGGCGTGGCTGTAGATGCCATGCTGGTGGCATCTGCTACACAACAGGACGTGGCAGAGGCTTCAACGTCCGTCCATCCTCCTAATAAGGAGTCTAGGAGCATGGACAGGTGGAAGCGCACCCTGACTTCAGCGGCCTTTACTTTAAGGTCTCTGAATTATTTGGCACATTTTACCAGGCTTCAGAGGGATCTGGTCAAGGAGCTGTCAGATTCCTCTCGGTAACCTACCTGAGCAGCTAGCCCAGTCGGTTAGCTCTCAGTTGGCTATCCTTACGTCAATTTCTAACTCGTCCATGAGGCTCATTTCCTATGCGGCCGAAGGGGTGGGTAGCGGCAGGCACAGGCGTGGCTCACGGAGACAAGCCTGGCTCCGCTTGTGTCAGTTTCGGAGGCCTTCAAATCTTCCTTCACGACGCTCCCTTTGATGGGTCCTCTTTGTTTGGACCTAAGGTTAAAGACACCCTTACCTGCTGTGAGCAAGAGGGAAAAACTTTATCTGCCGTAGGTGCCCGTTATTCCACTCCCTTTCGGCCTTATCCCAAGGCTAAAGGAGGGGAAGATGTGGTTCCGTAAATCACGTAAGTTTTTCCCCCAACAGCAGGAAGATTCCCCTTCCAGAGGCAGAGGACGGGGAAATTTTTCTGGGAGACGCCGTCCCAGAGGCGGCAGAGGGCCCCGCAATTCTGGAGACCGCGAGTCCTTTCGTGGCTCTTCAGCCTCCCACACATCATGAGGGATTGCCCGGCTGTGCTGCTCGAGCCAGTCGGGTGTCTTGCCAAGCACCTAAAAGCCTGGGAGTCAATCACTCAGGACAGATGGGTGCTTCGGATCATTGCCGGAGGTTACACCATTCCGTTCATATAGTCACCCCCACCATCCAAAAAAATCCCGGACCCACCACCCAGTCAAAGGGAAATTGCAGCCGCAGAAGCTTTAAAGCTGCTAGAAAAAGGAGTCATCCAACCGGTCCCCACAGACCAGATCGGATCCGAAATTACTCCAGGTTCTTTTAGTGCCAAAAGACAGGGGACCTGAGACCAATATTGGATCTCAGCAGACTGAACCAATCCGTCACGAAATCCAAATTCCGAATGGTCACGTTACAATCCATTCTCCCATTGTTGGAGAAGGATGTTTGGATGTGCTCCATAGACCTCAAGGACGCCTATTATCACATACCGATACATCAGGCGTCCAGGAGGTATCCGCTTCAGCCTGGGAGTCAGTCATTACCAATTTTGTGCACTGCCCTTTGGTCTCACCACAGCCCCCAGGGTGTTCACCAAGTGTTTGGCAGTAGTGACGGCTCACCTGAGAAGTCTTGGATTCCAAGTGTTTCCCTATCTGGACGACTGGCTCCTGACTGCCACCACCAGGCATCTACTAATGGACAACCTCAAAGCCACCATCTCCCTAGGTGCTACCCTGGGGATTACATTCAATTGGTCAAAGTCTGTCTTGCTGCCCTCTCAGCGCATAAGGTTCATAGGAGCAGAGATAGACTCAAAATTGATGCGCGTTTTTCTTCCTGCCGAAAGGATCCAAACTTTACAGGGCCAAGTTCAAGCTCTGATTTCAAGATCCAAAGCCCCAGCCAGGATGGTTCTACAAGTTTTAGGTTCAATGTCTGCCACGGTTCTTTTAGTTCCTCTGGCAAGATTGCACATGAGGATTCTTCAGTGGCTATTGTCAACTCAATGGTCCTTTCAGGACCTTCCTCTCAATCATCCCATCATAATTACAGAAACATGCAAACGGGACCTGCGCTGGTGGCTTCAGACATCCAATCTAAATCTAGGAAGTCCTTTTGTTATTCCCTCTCCAGTGGTCACCCTGACGACAGATGCCTCCCAGACAGGGTGGGGGGGGCATTGTCTGGGCAGGTTAGTTCAGGGATCCTGGCTTCCAGACGAAACTCTTCTCCATATCAATGTATTGGAGATGAGGGCGGTACTTCTATCCCTACAGGCCTTACACAGGTTTCTCCCTCAGGGCATAATCGCCATCCACACAGACAACATGTCGGTGGTCTGGTACCTAAACAAGCAAGGAGGGACCAGATCTTACCCCCTTTGCAGAGAGGCCATGAGGGTGTGGGAATGGGCGGTAGCTACCAGCCGTTTCTTGGTAGCGACCCACATTCCGGGGAAATCGAATATACTGGCAGACAGATTGAGCAGGACAATTCTCTCTCCTCACGAGTGGTCCTTAAACAAAACAGTAGCAGATCAGGTTTTCCTGAGATGGGGGACACCGTGCTGCGACCTATTTGCAACTCCACTAAATACCAAGTGCAAAAGGTTCTTCTCCTTGACTCCACATCAGGGAGTACCAGCTATGGATGCTCTAGCACAACCTTGGCCAACAGGGCTACTTTATGCTTTTCCTCCGATTCCACTTCTCTCCAAAGTCATTCAAAAAGCTTCTCAATTGGGATCCGCAATGATACTGATTGCCCCATACTGGCCTCGTCAGGTATGGTTTCCTTACCTGAAGAAACATGCGGTGGACGATCCGTGGGCTTTAGACCTAATTCCGGACCTGTTAATTCATCAGTCGGGACAACAGCACCAGTCCCTTCACTCCTTGAAGTTGACAGCTTGGTTCCTCCACTTACGACTTTAGTCAGAAGTCACACATTAGACCCGGAAGTTATTCACATTTTATCTTCGGCCCACAAACCCACCACTAAGAAATTGTACCTCAGTAAGTGGAAGAGGTTTGCTATCTGGGCTCAACTCAGGGCTTAGACCCTATCACTGCTCCTATCCCAGAGGTTTTGAAATTCTTAACATCCCTGTTTAATCAAGGATCTTCTGTCTCTACTATTAAAGTCCAACTAGCGGCTATCTCTAAATTTCACGAGTCCATGGATCCTCCATTGATGAGCAGCAGACTATGCAAAACTTTCATTAAAGGTGCGGGTCTGTTAAGACCCCAGTTTTTCATCCTGCCCTCCGTGGGATCTAGATTTAGTGCTTCGTGCATTGACATCTTCCCCTTTCGAACCGGCTGCTACATGTGAGTTAAAATATCTGTCTTGGAAAACTGCCTTCTTAGTTGCAATTACTTCTGCAAGAAGGGTTTCAGAGCTCCAAGCCCTGTCTATTAAACCACCGTACTTGATTTTCCACAAGGATAGAGTATCACTTAGGCCTAATCCATCCTTTGTCCCTAAGGTCTGTTCTAATCTCTGTCTCCAACAGTCTCTAGAGCTACCAGTTTTCTTCCCAAAATTCTCCAATCAGGCAGAATACACTCTCCATAAATTGGATGTTCACAGGCAATTGCACTTCTATTTAGACAGGACTCAGCAACTTCGTAAGTCAGACCAGTTGTTTGTGTCCTTCTCAGACAATAAATTGGGTAAAACCATCACAAAAGCTACTATCTCCAAATGGATTAGAGATTGCATAACTCAGGCTTATTCTTCTTCGAATAAGCAACTTACAACATCTATCAAAGCTCACTCTACCAGAGCTATGGCTACTTCTATAGCTTTTCATTCCAAGCTCGCTATATCGGAGATTTGTGCTGCGGCTACTTGGTCCAATCCGCACACTTTCATTTCCCACTATAAATTGGATGTGGCATCTAAAGGACGAGCATCATTTGGTTCCACGGTACTCAGGAGTGTTTTCCAGTGAGCCACCCAGGATTCAGGTGCTAGGGACGCTGTCCCATCAGTCAGAATGTAGGCGAGATAGGATCACATAACATCTTTTAGTTATGTACTCACCATAACTTCAGATGTTTGGGATCCATCTCGCCACATTCCTAATACCCACCCTCCTTCCCCCTGCCTTGGAGATCAGAAGAGATTGAACGGTTTGAGTTCTACTGTTTTTATCTTGTTCATCTGACGATGTTATATAATCAGAGCGTGCATGTGTGCATGTATGCGGACAAACTAGATCTGGGGGACTGGTAGTGGTGCATCCTGGGATATAGTAAGCTCAGCCAATAAGAGACTTCGCTCTTTGGCATAAGCGTGCCGAGTCGGAGCCGAGGGATCGGCTCCGAACCCATCAGTCAGAATGTAGGCGAGATGGATCCCAAACATCTGAAGTTATGGTGAGTACATAACTAAAAGTTCTTCGTGTTTCACTGTTGCAGTCATAACTGTAGGGTGCTCCTGCCGGCAGGCAGCCCGAGGTCGGCCAGAATCCCAAAGTCTGGGTCCGGCGTCGGCTGTATAAGCTAGTATCCTGACATCAGGATGCCTTGGTACATAGCCCACAGCCGACGCCATCTTCTCCAGTCTTTCTTGCCGTGCGGTGGAAAGCAGCTCGCAAAACGTTGGTTGGCGATTTTCGAACAGCGTATTTGGTTGTTGTCGGTCCGAAGTTGTTACTTGTCTTCTCAAAGCTAAGTACCCGTTGAATCTTTTCTTGTTCCTCCGATGTCAGAAAAAGTTAATAATTGTATAGCGTGTGGGAAACAAATACCTCATAAAGATTTCCACTCTTACTGTCTACCTTGCTTAGGCCCTGACCACGACGTTTCTTGTTGTCTGTTCTGTGCCAGGTTCAACTCTCGTACTATCAAGCGCAGGTACGATTGGGCTTTTAAATTATTTTGGCAGACGCTTCAATTATAGAATGTCGTCTGACACTACCGGAGTTCAAAAGAAGCGCAAAGACAAAGACAGGCCTCCGAGGTCCAAACAGGACTCGTTGCAGCTGGAGCCAGCGTCCGGTTCGGCTGTCGTCAGTGAGGCGCTTTTGCAGCCCCTGTCGTCCGCCACTTCTGAACCAATGGCCGATACGGACTCCCATGGGGAGCCATCGAGGCCCACTATTTTAACTGCTGCAGGACCTTCGGACGTTGCTCCTTCAGATGGGTCCGGAACCGCTGTGCAGGTACCGGCTTCTGAGGGGGTTTTCAGGCCTACTCACATCACTATTTCAAAGGCAAAGACTCCTACTAAGTCTAAAGTTCCAGCTCAAGCTGCTTCTGAATCCACTCCCAAGACACAAAAACAATTATTGAGGATGGCTGAAGATTTGCTTACAATGATTAGGGGTTCTCACCCCCCTCCTGAAAAAAGGCCTCGACAGGATGTTACTCTGGATTCCTCTGACCAGGCTTCTGTATGTTCTGTTTCTTCCTCTGATCAGGACTATTCCTTTCCCCCTTATGAGGATTCGGATGCTGAGGATTCTTTGCCCTCGGCCTCTCCGCCTGAGGATTTTTCTTTTGGGGAAACCTTGCATGAGATGAGGGAACATTTTCATTGGGAAGGACAGGAATATTCTGCTTCCAAAAAGAGGCTTAGAGAATTTCTTCTTCCTCAGCATAGGCCTTTAGCTATCCCTCCTGTCTTGGACATTGTGGATGATGCTTTTTCTGAGGCTAATTTGAATCCTGATTCCATGCCTCCTGCTCCTTCTAAGCCTGATAGATTTTATAGGGTTCCTGACTCTCATTTATTTTTATTTAGAAACTCTTCTGCAGATCCTGAAACTATTTCTCAGGGCACTAAGGCTGCTAAGGTTGCTACTTCTAAAAATCCTATTCCTCTGAGAAGGATTCTCGTGCTTTAGACAGGTGGGGAAAAAAGGTATATACTTCTGCTACCCTGTCTGTAAGGGCTTTAAATTGCCAGTTTCATATGTTTAAATATCAGCAATTTCTTTTGTCTGTTTTAAAGCAAAAGCTTGCTTCCCTTCCTGCTTGTGCAGAGGATAAGGAACTTCAGGTTGTTTTGCATGCTACTGAACAGGTTAACAAGCATAGCTTACATTGTGGTTTTGATGCTTTGGATGCTTCCTGCAGGGCTGCTGCCTCTGGTACTGTGATTAGGAGACATGCCTGGCTTTGTGAACAAAGTTTACCTGAGCAGGTTAAGGCTAAGTTATTAGATGCCCCTGTTCAACAGGATGTTCTTTTTGGTTCTAAGGCTGAGGAAGTTATTAAAAAGATGGAAGAAAAGGCAAAGTCCATGCAGACTGTAAAAGATTTCTTGCAGGTTCAGCCTCCTAGATTTTCCAGGAATTGGCCCTCTAAAAATTGGTCCTTTCCCACGTCTGACAGAACTCAAAGGGGAAGATATAGACGCTCCAGAGGTCGTGGTCAAGGCCAGACCTCTTACAGATCTAGACAATGGACTGCTTCTTCACCTAGGAGGGGAGAAGACAGATCCCAATCTCAAAGAAAGCAAACTCAATGACTCTCTCGGTTGGGCTTCAGGACCCCTTTACCTGGACGCCCCTCTCGGAGGAAAACTGTCTCTTTTTTACAGAAATTGGACTCGTATTACCCAGGACAGATGGGTATTGGACGTGATTTTAAAAGGTTACAAGTTCCATTTTCACACTTTGCCAAGGACTCACGGTTGGCCAGATCTGCCAAAACTTCAATGGTCAGAGGCCTTAATTCAAGTGGATGCTCTTCTGGCCATGAGAGCCATAGAGCCTGTTCCACTCTCGGAAATGGGAAAAGGGTTTTATTCAAGGCTGTTTCTGGTTCCCAGAAAACAAAACTCATGGAGACCTATTCTGGACCTTTCTGTGTTAAACACCTTTTTGGAAATTCCAAAGTTCAAGATGCTTACTTTGCAACAGCTAATTCCAATGCTCTCTCAGGACGCCTGGATGGTGACATTGGACTTAAAGGAAGCCTATTTGCATATCCCTATCAGACAAGAACGCAGGAAATTCCTCAGGTTCAAGGCAGGTTCGAGGCACTTTCAATTCTCTGTTCTGCCCTTTGGTTTATCTACTGCCCAGAGTCTTCACCAAGTGCCTGGCACCAGTAGTGGCTTACTGCAGACTTCAGGGGATCCAGATTTACCCCTATTTGGACGACTGCCTTATTCAGGCAGACAGCAAAGATCTTCTGCTTCAACATCTGGACTTTGTTCAACGTCTTCTCCTACTACTGGGATTCTCAGTGAACATAAAAGTCACATTTGATCCCTTCTCAACAAAAGGTATTCTTGGGAGCCCTCTTAGATACAACCTTACAAAGGGCCTACCTCACTCCAGAAAAACAAACTCAGCTGGCTTCTACTTTCAACACCTTGGCAACTCTATCTCAGCTCACTGCAAGGAAATTCCTGCAGGCTCTGGGCTACATGGCTTCCTGCATTCTGTTGATTCCAAACGCAAGGCTTCACATGAGAAAGCTTCAATGGTATCTGAAAAGTGTATGGTCACAGCACTACCACGATCTGGATATTCTGATTCCTCTAATCCCCTGCCTCCAGAAGGAGTTCCTCTGGTGGTCCAGGGCATGCACGTTAAACAAAGGAAAACCTTTTAGTCTCCCTCAGCCTACTCAAATCCTAACCACGGACGCCTCGGATTATGCTTGGGGAGCACACTTTCTAGACAATTGCCAGCAGGGAACCTGGACAAAGGGCCATCTTCACTGGCACATCAATCTGAAGGAAATGTTGGCAGTTCAAAATGCCCTTTTAGCCTTCAAAAACCTTTTACAACCAGGGCCTCTGCTAATGCACAGACAACACCACGGTCATGTGGTACATCAACAAGCAGGGGGGTTCTCATTCATACCCCCTTTGCAGACTAGCTATGGGTTTATGGGACACAGCTCTAAATTTGAATCTGCATCTCCAGGCTCAATTCATTCCAGGGAAACAGAATCTCTTAGCAGACAGCCTGAGCAGAAACATTTCAGATCCTCACGAATGGATGCTAGACTCCAACTTGTTCAACAGGATTACTGCAGTTTGGGGATGTCCCCAGATAGATCTGTTTGCATCCCATCTCAATCAGCTGCCTCGCTTTTGCACCAGGTCCTTCCACAAAACAGCATGGAGAGTGGATGCCCTGTCCTTCAGCTGGAGAAGCCTGTCAGCATATGCCTTCCCTCCTCTTCCTCTACTGCCTCTGGTACTACTGAAGATAAAGCAGGACAAGCCCAAGTTCCTCATCTTGATTGCTCCAAATTGGCCTCGACAGTTTTGGTATCCAACCTTAAAGCTCCTGTTCTCGGGGCCTCCTTGGATTCTTCCACTGAACCCTTCACTTCTGTCCCAGCATCAGGGTCAGTTACTACATTCCAATCTCAAGACCCTTTGCTTGGCAGCTTGGCTCTTCAAAGGAATTTGATTTCCTCTAGTCTTCCCAAACAAGTTTTGGATGTTCTTTTAGAAGCTAGATGGCCTAGCACTAGGAAATCTTATGCCTCTAAATGGAAGAGGTTTTCTATTTGGATGCAGGACCGAGGCTCTGATCCTCAGGTTCCTGATCTCTCCTCTATTTTGCTTTACCTTTCGGAACTTTTATCTAAAGGGCTTTCCTTTTCTTCCATTAAGATTCATGCTTCTGCTATCTCTGCGCATTTCAGTTCTGATCCTCCTGTTTTTTCACATCCTTTGGTGAAGCAGTTCTTGAGAGGGGCTAAAAATTTGCGGCCTCCAAGGACCCTTCCTGTCCCTGCCTGGGATCTTAATTATGTTTTAGAAAAACTTACTTTGCCTCCTTTTGAGCCTGCTGCATCTTCAGATATTACGTTTCTATCCTGGAAGACTGTTCTTTTGTTAGCATTGACCTCTGCCAGAAGGGTCTCAGAGTTGCAAGCTCTCATGGCTGTGGAACCATACCTTATTTTCCATCAGGACAGAGTTTCCTTGAGGACCAATCCTACTTTCATGCCTAAGGTGATTTCGAAAGTGGCTTTGAATCAGACAATTCACCTTCCTACTTTCTTTCCAAATCCTCAAAATAAAGGGGAAAGGATTTTGCATTCATTGGATGTGCACAGACAGTTACGATTTTACTTGGACAAGACTAAAGATTTCAAGTCTAACCAATTGTTTGTTTCCTTTGCTTCCAGTTCTCTTGGAAAACCTATTTCTAAACAAACTATTTCCAAATGGATTGCTTATGGAATCAGATTTTGTTACACTCATCATGGGAAACAGTTTCCAGGGACCATTAGAAGTCATTCTACTAGAGCAGCTGCTACTTCTACTGCTTTCCTCAGAGGAGTCCCTACCAAGGATATCTTGGAAGCTGCCACTTGGAGTTCTGTGCATACTTTTTCCAAGCACTACAATCTCCCTTTGTTTTCTAAGTCTAGGGCAGGCTTTGCCTCTGCTGTCTTGCAGGGTATTCTTGCCTCCCCTTCTTCTATCTAAAGCCACCTCCCTCTCTACACTGCTTTGGGATTCCATCCTACAGTTATGACTGCAACAGTGAAACACGAAGAACATAGTACAGTTGTGTACACCTACCATAAATGTAGATGTTCGAGTGTCTTCACTGTTGCAGTCGCGGTTTCCCTCCCTCCTATCCCCTCTTTCTCTCATATTTGTGGTGTATTTGTGTTTCTTTGTTGGATTCATTTTTGATTTGTTGGGGACTTCTGACATCTAGGGCAAGAAAGGCTGGAGAAGATGGCGTCGGCTGTGGGCTATGTACCAAGGCGTCCTGACGTCAGGATACTAGCTTATACAGCCGACGCCGGACCCAGACTTTGGGATTCTGGCCGACCTCGGGCTGCCTGCCGGCAGGAGCACCCTACAGTTATGACTGCAACAGTGAAGACATTCTAACATCTACATTTATGGTAGGTGTACACAACTGTACTTTCTTTTCCTTCAAAACTGGTTTAATATTTTTTCTTTATCTTCCAGTTAGTTGTCATGATGACCCCTTTTGCCAGACTGAGGAAATTTCAGTAGTTAATTTCTGGGCTAGCATGAAAACTCCTTTGGGCCATTCATATTCTACTAAATCCAAGACTTCCCCATTCACTGGCCTCAGACACCTCTGCTATTATGACTGTGGTGCAGTTTTTCAAGATGTCCAAGACCAAGGGATTTGGAAAGCACACTGCAGACATGTATACACATGTGGAGGAAAGGATAGCCTTTGCAAATGCTGGGAAAATCTGCTTTGGACACGAGGCCTTCCATTAGTGATGGACAGCACCACAGTGATCTTAAAAGGGGAGGGGGGACAATATATTATCAGCTTTGCAGACTAGCCATAATTGCCTGGGTCATAGCAATTAGCTTAACCCTGCAGGCAGCTTACATTCTTTTGGAGCAGAATACAGTAGCAGAGACTGAGCAGATCTGGGATAGACCCTCATGAGTGGGTTTTACCACCCAGAGGTCTTCCTGTATTTAGTTTACCAATGAGCAACTCAAGAAAATAATTTGCCTCATCTAAGCAGTCAACTAAATGCTGTTCGGACACCTTGCAAAAGTCCCTGGAAAACTGATGCATTCTCCATCCCCTGGACAGAGGTGTTTCTTTATACTTGCCCCTTTTCTACTAATTTTTCAAAAGGTCTTCAGAAGATCAGGAAAGACATTGCAAAGATATTACTGATGACACAGTATTGATTTCTCTCGTGCCACTGGCTTATGGTAAGTACCAACAACTTCCTTGCAGAGATTGGCTTTGGTCCCAAAGGGCAACAGATCATCTATGATTTTCAATGCTGGGATAAACAAACTGTGGATAAGCTTTTTATCCCTTTTAACTACCTTTTTCTGAGGATGTGGGACAGGTCTTGGAGGCAAGAAAACTACCAGACATTCTTTGCATAAATGGGGGAAAAAATCCCTAGCAGGGGGATTGCTGGATTCAGTACCTGTCTGAATTGCTCAGTTCAGGTCAAACACACACTTCTATAAAGGTATACTTATTGACAGTTTCAACTTTTGTCAGTGGATTCTCCTTTATTCCAAGTTATGCAAATCCCCCTTTTAAAAATTGTTCATCAGTCCACCTCAGGTGCATTCTTTGGACCAGAATTTTGTTCTGGAGAGTTAATTTTTCTCTCAACCTGTACACAGCCCTTCTATGAAATTTCTTACCTGAAAAAATGTTGCATTCCTTGCTCTGACTTACTACACAGGTAACTAAATTACAGATCCATGCGTCTACTCGACCTTTCTTGATTTGTCCGAGCAAGCAAATCTCAGAACCATCCCTTTCTTTATGCTTTGTTTTCTCTGAATTTACCCAGTATTTTCAAACTCCTGTATTCTGTCATGATCCTAAAAACAAGGGGGGAGAGAATTCATTCCATGGATATCTGTTGACCATTGAGATGCTATTTGGACAAAACTAAGGATTAGGGAAGGCGAACCAGTTCCTAAATTACTGGTAGATGCCACTTGCTTTTCAATTCTGCTATGAAGACTATGGCAAAAATTCCCCTCTGTCAAAAATTATTCCATCAGAACAGTAACATTTGAAGCTTTTTGAAAGGATGTGGATTATCCATTCTAGAAAGAGCAATTTGGTACTCTGTTCTCACCTTCACTAACCACTGCATACTAAACTATTTTTGAGAGCCAGCAATCCTGCTATGTTGTAATAGCTGCTACAGTGGTACTCTAATGAAGAACGTGATACAGATGTCAAAGTCTGCGTACCCTGTATTTGAATAGATCACTGTAGTCTGGTACTGTTAAAGATCCCAACGCTTTGTAGACTAGCTTGGACACAAGGTATTGCCAGGGTACATGCCCTATTGGAATGGCTGTTGCAACAGCAGCCTATTCAAACATCTAGTGTTGTAAGTAAACTGACAAATCTACTTATTCATCCTTGCTAATGGTGTATGCTCCATCTTTTTGTTTTTAACATTACATGGTTATAGCATTATCTTGTCTGTTAAGGTGTAAAGTGGTCACACTTCACTCAGTAAAATGTTTACTGTTTTTAATCAGCATTCACATCTTTTGCACATAAGTAGCAGTTGCCACTAGTTACTGAACATATTACATTTGAAAGCTGTATTAATTCTACCACTTAATATAGCCCAATTGTTAACTTTCCCTGTGATCACAAAGTTCAAAGGAAGTTGTTACAGCTACACTCAAAAACACTATTGACAAATGTTGCTTTTCTGTAGTCCTTTTAAAATGCTGCATTGTGCTCCCCATCCTCAAGTGTAATAAACATCAAAGCCCCACTTGCTCCCCTTTTTTAACCATCTCTGTTAGCATTAATATCTTTGGGAGTACCTGTACTTACACTGTTAATATTGCACAGAGCAGGACATGTGGAAGTGGAGGGATCTAGTAATTGTGCTCTATGCATGCAGGTCAGAGTTCAGCTTCTGTCTCATTTCCCAGTGAAACCACAGCGGTACATGTCACAGCTCCATTCCTTCCCTTTTTGCTACAGCTCTTATTTGCTCATTGAGTGCTATCACATGAAGGTGATTGGTATCTTGTCTGCCTCTTTTATTCTTCAAGCGAAAATGTTAAATGCAGTCAGACTAGTTTCCTTCTAGAGTTTTCTTTTGGCATTGTGTGGCTTCATTAGTTTTAAGTCCATATTTGATCTACTGGACACAGCATTAAAATTTCAAAATGTTACATGGTGCAGTTTTTCTTTTATTTAATTGGTTATTTGGGTTACTAGTGGGATAAATGTTTTAAAAGCGCAACCACAAGAGTTTCCATCAGTTATGTGACTGCTGTGAGTACTCACACAAAAGCCTGCACTTAGTCCCATAGCAGGAATAAATAATCAGTGACTCCTTTTTCTCTGTATAAAAACTTGGCTTGGTTCCTTCCAGGGGTGAGAACAGTTGCATTCGTCTGTGGAGATTTAACAGCATATTTGTTTCATTGGAAGTCTGGAGTTCATGAGTGAGCAGACAAGGTGCTGTCTCTGTAGAAGACTCCTTGACCTAAACCCTGCACTGTAGGCAGCTTGTAGTCATAGTAAGTTTACCCAGTAGGGTAGAGGGATGCATGCCATCTTTGTTAGCATTAATATCTTTGGGAGTACCTGTACTTGCACTGTTAATATTGTACAGAGCAGGACATGAAGTGGAGGGATCTAGGAATTGTGCTCTATGCATGCAGGTTAGAGTTCAGCTTCTGTCTCATTACCACACACTTACCACCCAGGTTCAGAGATGCACTTGCCGCTGTAAAGGTTTGAGCATGTGGCCTCTTCCTCAGTCACCAACCTGTCAGGAGATACTAATACAGCAAATATAGTTCCCCTCACACCCCAGAAGAATGGGTTATGTGGTGTTGGCCACTCAAGCTTTCCTTTCCCTGGTTCGTTCATTCTGCTGGTCTGAGATGGGTTGTTTGGGTTTCATCCCTCTGCCACAGGGCTAAGCAACATGCTTTCAGTTGTGTAATAAGACAGGTTAGACTTACCACTAAGCTTGAGATGGGTTTGCTGGATTTTGCAGTATTTTCTTAAGTCCATCTGTTTCAGTAATGCTTGCAAGTCTTTTGAACATTCATTGTACTGGAAGTATTTGTATGAAGAGTATAGCTCAGCTGTGGCAGCCAAACTGTAAACCATTGAACCTCAGTATTCCCTGTGATCCTCACAAAAGGGAACTTCACTGTTGAATAAGTGTGTGAACAGCCTGTTATGGGTGGTCAGGTCTTGGCGTGACTTATTTGCACTTAACTTTTGAAATTGCTCCTCACAATCTACCTCCATGATCCTTCTGAAGTCTTAAGCTGCTTACTGACTTTCCTTGCTCTACTTTTAACTTTTTCTATTTTCCATAGTATGGTAGTTACGTGCAAGTAAGTGTTGTTTTCTTGCACTTTTTTGCCATTGGTTGTATTTATTTCTTACTGGGGCAGGCACACTCTTCTATTCATCGTTTGTTCCCTTACGTGGTGAAACTAGCCATAGCCCTGATGAGACAGGAGCTGGCCATGGAATGGTTGTCATATGGGCTTCTGTGAGGCTAGTTTATGCTGCAAGTCCTAACCCCTCAACTGTTGTGTTTTTGTAGCAGTGCAAGGACTGATGTTGTGCCTCTAATCTGTATCTGCATATTCCCTTCCATGCATGGACGGAGGTCACCCAGGTTTGGCACACTATTCCATGCCACTGACCAGCTGGAATAGTGGAGCAAAAGTAAGCTGGATGGAAAGTACATTATTCCCCAGGACATACAAGCCATAGCGATTCATTTCCCATCTTCCCTACCCACCTTTCTAACTGCGCCACTTCTTGAATTGCTATCCTTGATAAGTAGGGACTTTATTGGTCTGCATCACAGTGCAAACTTGGTCTCTCTCTTCCATCCCTTTTGCCTCTATACTTCCATTTTGATAACGGAACTTTGACCTTATGTTGGACTTTTAAACTTTTCAGTCCTGGTTTTCTTTTATTCACTCCTGACAGTTGCTCTGTATGAATTGTTCCCACAAGATGTCTGCATTTTACTCTTTTTGTGAAGATCCCATGTGAAGTTTACCACCTCTACTTTGTTCAGTGCTTCTATTACAGTTTTGGATTTTGAATTTTATTTTCTTGTAACTAATTTTTGAGCTACGAGAGCAATAAACATGGGCTTCACTGTGCTCATGTAATTTCAAGCCTGTATTTCAGATGAGAAGAATTTGATTACTACCATTGTTTCCCCCCAACATTTCTGTTAAAATTCTTTTTTTAAAAATCTACAAACCTGTTACTTTCTCCAAAAAATGCTCCCAAATTCTCTACTCCGTATCTCCATGTACTGTTTACTGGAGGGGAAAAAATCTTTTTACTTGCATTAAAAATACCTACACAAACACTTGCAAAAATCTTAAATGTTGTGGACTTTTGTAGCATGGGGTGACCCTTGCTTACTGGTGTTTGAATGTAATCTATATGCTTAACTATTGATGTTGTGTAGTCCAATCTCACCTTTGGGTTCGGAGCCGATCCTCTGTTCCGACTCTTCCGATTTTCAAGCTCGAAGACTTCGGGTTGGCTCGTGGCTAAGCAGGTATCCCATAGTGCACCAGTACAAACCCCAGATCTCGTTTGCCGCGTCGACGAGTTTGGTCGTGCTTCTCTTGGCTCTGGCTAAGCTTCAAATTCTTTCTATTTACATGTATAGTATTAGAGTTTATATTGTTAGTGTTGCTGTTATCCTAGGCAGTTGTGTTTGCCCTTTTGGTGCAATCTTAGTTTAAACTTGTTAGTCTGGTATCCTGTGTGCCAGTTTAGAGTTCCTTGTAGGTGCCATTGCGCCTTTCTCTTGGGTAGAGGTAGTTTTTGGCAGTTTTCTGCTGGTAGTTAACAGGGACTCCTGTTATTTCTGACCGTTATTGGATCCCCTTTTGAGACTGCGGTGTTGCTGCGGTAGCATTGTCGCCTCACAGTAAGACGTCCTGTTTGATTCTCTGCTAAAGCGTCTTCTGTGTGGAGAAATGCGTGAGTGGGCATGCCTTTGTTGAAGGTTGTACGTCAGGCCTGGCAACTCTGTACATAAAAATCTGCTGCCAATCATTAGCGGACCGAAGTTCCACTGTGGCGACCCCTAACCGGGAAAAGCCGAAAGATACAACGACATTGGGTCTCCTTTTGACAGTCAGCTTAGTTTCTTCAGTGATTGTATTTTTGGCGGGGATCCGCTTGTTTATTAGTTAGGGTTGGAGTTTCCTTCCCTAGTACGATAGTTATTAAATTTTTACTAAATAGTCATTCAGATTCTGTGAGTTTTTCTCTTTTCTGGTCTGTTTAAATTAGAAGACCTAGCTTTCTGTCCACTGGGCTAAGCCTGTTTAAGTTAGAGGACCTAGTCCTCATGGTATTTCCTTCTGTAGGGCTAGGCCCATTTTAGAGGACCTAGTCCTCTCCCCTTCTTCCTTTCCTGGGTGTTGTGTGTGTGGAATGTGAGAGTAAGAAGCACAAACCTTCGGGCTTTAAGAAGTGCATGAAATGCTCCCAAAAGAAGTCTTTAAACGGATGGCCACAGTATAGCTGTCTACTGTTTAGGGGCCATCCACTTGCAGGAATCGTGCTTGTTCTGCCATGCTTTCTCTCCTAGGGTGTTACAGGAGAGGAAGAACAAGCTTATACTCAAGGGTCTACTAAAACCATCCTTTGAGGAAGCTTTATCCCAGTTCTTCGGCTTCCTCCAAGTCTGGCAAATCTAAATCTTCAAAAAGGCCTTCTCCGGCACCAGCTGGTGTCTCGGAGCCACCTCCTAAGCAGTCAAAATCTGCCTCCTCAACTCTACAGCCTTCGGAGGTGAAGGAGAGCACCATTATGGTGTCAGGCTGTTCCAAGCGACCTCTGAACCGATTGAATCAGCAGTTGAATCTGCTACTCTGAGCTGGTCTGTCAATTCCCTACCAGTTTCCATGTTACTGAAGTCTCCAGTGCCTCCTAGGTCAAGATCCCCTATTATGTCTTCCAGAAGATGTGGTGAGGGTAGTGTTGAGACTCTTGAAGTAGTCTGCTTTACCAAAATTATTGTTGGCTCCGACCCAGACTGCTCAGGAGCCACTCTATTCAGCTTTGCCCTTGTCTGCTATTCCTCCGAGCCATGTTGGCCCTTCGCAGCTGGAGTGCTTGGTGCCACCGAAGAAACTATCTGTTCCATCTCCCTTTGTCACTGCTTTGGAGCCAAGTTTGGCTCCGATATGCTTGGTGTGTCCGTTGTGTCCAGGGGCTGAAGCTTTCCTGTCTGCGCAGACAGGGAGGGTTGGAATCTATCTTTGGTTCAGAGTCTTCCTCTCTGTGTCAGCCAGGGTGAGCTTTGACCCTGCCTCCACCACGGAGCCGACTGCTCTGGCTTAGACGTCAGCCTTTGTCTCTTGGGAGCGGAGGTGGTCTTCGGAGCCAGAGAGGTCTGTGTTTAAGATGATGAGGATCGTGCTGCTTCATTCTCCAGCTCCTACCAGTGGTACCAGCACCCGAGAGCACCCACTTCGGTCTCAGCCCTTACTCTCTCTGGAGACAGCAGAGACCCTCAGCCTCAGGAACCATCGGCTGATGGCCCCCACTCTTCCGAGGCCCCTGAATGTCCCTTTTGGGAAGCCTCCCCGGAAGAGGTTATGTAAGAGGAAGCATGTTGACTCCCAGGATGAGTCTTGGACATAGGACACTGACCTAGAGGAGTCAGAAGAGTCCCCCAAGTCAACATCCTGATGTCTCCTTTGTAGACATCCTGGAGATCCTTAAGCAGAGGTGCGACTGGCCCACTGTCAACCCTTCTGATGACTAGTCGGTGTACCTGAAGGCTTTCAGGTCTCAACCTTCCTCCTCTTGGGTGTCTCCACCTTTTGACGAACTGATGGATCTAGTTAGTCGAAAGGTGTGGGATACTCCTGATGCCATGGAGCTAGTCCCCAGGAGACCTAA
This sequence comes from Protopterus annectens, assembly GCF_019279795.1. Taxonomy (NCBI): domain Eukaryota; kingdom Metazoa; phylum Chordata; order Ceratodontiformes; family Protopteridae; genus Protopterus; species Protopterus annectens. The sequence continues at coordinate 766,779,349 of NC_056745.1, read as the reverse complement.
TAAGTTTGTCTGCCTCTCCTGGTAAAGAGTTTTTGTGTAAGGGTGTTCCCATAGATGCAGTGGTGGTGGTGGCAGCAGCCACAAAGAAGGAGCTGGTGGAGACTTCTTCCTCTGTTCATCCGCCAAACAAGGATTCTCGACAGATGGACAGATTTGGGAAGCGAATCTTTAGTTCAGCGGCATTTACCCTTCGATCGTTGAACTGTCTCACTTCCCGAGATTGCAGAGGGAGCTCCTCAAGAAGTTAGGAGATTCTATACAAGGTGAGTGTACTAAGGGAGTCCCTGACAAGATTTCTGCTTAGTTGTCCCCCTTCAATTCTATAGTTAACTTCTCCATGCGGCTTATCTCCTATGCCTGTTATGGAGCGAGTAGAGCATCGGGTTCAGGAGTTGCCCTGAGGCGTCACTCCTGGATACGCTTGTGTAATTTTGCAGAACTGCAAGTCTACTTTCACCAACGCCTCCATTTGATGGTTCCACATTTGGTTGTAAGGTGAAGGATACACTCACTCAGTGTGAGCAAGAAGGAAAGATGCTTTCTGCCGAGGGAGTACGTTTTACTATTCCCTCTCGATCATACCCCAGAGGTCAAAGGGGGCGGTAAAATGTGGTTCAAAAAGTCCCAGAGGGTCTTTCCAGATGCACAGGGTGAACCCTCATTCAGAGGCAGAGGAGGAGGAAATGGGAGACGTCGCCCTAGAGGCAGGGGTGGTCCGCAATAGCAGCAATGCTGTGATTCTTTTCAGGGACGGCCTTATCAGCACTCATGATGTAGGGCCCGGACTGTTCTCTGGAGCCGGTCGGGGGTCACATATTTTTTTGTATCCAGAAGCCTGGCTAAATACCACTCAAGACAAGTGGGTACAAAGAGTTAACAGAGGCTATATCATACCCCTTTCCCTTCCACCGTTTGTTCCCAAGAAGATCCCAGATGTACCACCCAATCACAGGGATCAGGCAACTGTGGAGATCAACAAGTTGCTCTTAAAAAGTCATTCAGTCCGTCCCAGCAGACCAGATAGGGTCCGGAACTTACTCCAGGCTCTTTTTAGTACCAAAACGAACCAGAAATTGGAGGCCAATATTGGACCTCAGCAGATTAAACGAATCAGTGAAGGACAAGTTTTGGATGGTAACACTGCAGTTGATACTCCCGTTGTTAGGGAAAGACTATTGGATGTGCTCTTTATCTCCAAGATGCCTACTACCATATAAAAATGGACAAGGTGTCCAGGAGCCATCTACGCTTCCAGCTGGGAGCCAGTCACTATCAGTTTTGTGCTCTGCTCTTTGGTCTCACCACAGCCCCCCGGGTGTTCACCAAATGCATGGCAGTAGTGACAGCTCACCTGAGAAGTCGTGGATTCCAGGTGTTTCTGTATTTGAACGACTGGCTCCTGACTGCCCCCACCAGGCATTACTCCTCTAAAACAGTGACGCCACTATTCAACTTTGTGCTCAGTTAGGGATCTCCATAAATTGGCAAAAATCTGCATTATTGCCCTCTCAATCTGATTTTTATAGGCGCAGAGGTAAATACAGTGAACATAATAGTTCGTATCCCTGCCGAAAGGGCACAAAACGTAATCTCTCATTCAACGTTTTCTCCCGTTACAAGGTCAAAGCGAAGTGGGTTCTTCAGCTCCTCGGGACTCTGGCTTCCACCATTCTATTAGTACCATTATCCAGGTTGCACCTGAGAATTCTCCAGTGGCTTCTGTCTTCCCAATGGTCCTTCCAATATCTCCCTCTGAGTCATCCTATCCTGCTGATGGAATCATGCAAGAAGGACTTTCTTTGGATAGCTCCCAACCAGTTGATCACGGGTGCCCCCTTTGTTCCTGCCCAATCCGTTGCCACTGTGGCCACGGATGCCTCCCAGATCGGGTGGGGGGCATTATCTCAGCGGGACTGTCCAAGGCACATGGCAAGAACACTAGGCTCACCTACATATCAATGTTCTGGAGATGAGGGCGGTGCTCCTGGCATTGCAAGCACTTCAAAAACTTCTTCCTCTAGGGACTATTGCGATACGATAAGTCAGCATGTCTGTATTTGGTATATCAACAAACAGGGCGATACCATATCTTACCCACTCTGTCGAGAGGTCATGTGAGTTTGGGAATGGGTGATTTCTTCCCAGCGCTTTCTGGTTGCAATGCACATTTCAGAGACAACCAACGTGATAACAGAAGCTCAGCCGAGCTATTCTACTGCCTCATGCGTGGTCTCTGAAACGGGAAACAGTGGAACAGATTTTCCGAAAATGGGGACAGCCTTGCGACCATTTTGCCAGTCCAGTCAATGACAAATGCAGCAGCTATTTTTCCCTCATTCCCCTTCCGGGGAAGACGCACAAAGACACTCTGGCTCATGATTGGCCCATGGGACTTTGTATGCCTTTCTTCCATTTCCTCTCATTTCCAAAGTAATTCAGAAAGCCAGTTGGCTCGGAAGCAAGTTGATCCTCATTGCTCCTTACTGGCCTTGTCAGGTCTGATTCCCCTTCCTCGAGCCTGTTCTCCTGGACGATCCTTGGATCCTGAACCCAGCTCCAGATGTATTGACTCGCATGTCTGGTTTGCTACACCTCTCAATCCACACCCTCAAATTGACAGCATGGCTGCTCCTGTTCCATAGTCAGGCTTCATGATGCATCATCTTCAGTGTCCAATATTCTTATGTCATCCCATAAACCTTCAACTAGGAGGCTGTATGGCAGTAAATGGAAAAGATTTTCTATTTGGGCACAGAGAATGAATGTAGATCCATACACTGCTTCTATCACTGTGATTGTGGATTTTCTGTCTGAGCTTTTTCGACAAGGATCAGCCTCTGCCACTATTAAAGTCCAATTGGCAGTGATTTCTCATTTTCATTTAGGTTTTCAGGATGATTTAATTTCTCATAAGCTATGCAAGACCTTTTTGAAAGGGGCCACTCTATTGAGGCCACCAGTGCAAGTACCAGTGGCTTCTTGGGATTTAAATTGTGTTGTCCAAATTGACTTCTCCACCCTTTGATCCTTCCCACTCGTCTTCCAATACAAAAATTTTATAGAAGATCTTGTTTTTGGTAACTATCACATCGGCTAGATGGGTATCGGAGCTTCAGGCCTAGTCTATTAAGCCACCATATTTGAGTTTTCACAAAGATAGGGTGTCATTACGTACCAATACCTCCTTTGTTCCCAAAGTTTGTTCTAATGCTACTTTAAATCAATCAATAGAACTCCCAGTTTTCTTCCCTAACCACTGTAATGCAGCTGAATACCGTTTTCATCAGCTAGACATTCATAGACCACTACATTTTTATCTACAGCGGACTAAGGCTTTCAGAACATCAGATCAATTGTTCATTTCCTTTTCTGACTCTAGATTGGGCTTACCAGTTTCTAAAGTGACACTATCTAATTGGATTTCCATATAGCTCAGAGGGTAAACACTTGCCCTACAGGATCAAGGCTCATTTCTACTAGATCGCTGTCTACCTTTGCTGCCTTTCAAGCCAAGGTACCACTTGATGATATTTGTGCAGCAGCTACTTGGGCTATCCCTCACACTTGCATTACAAATTGGCTTTGACATCCAGGGGTAGAGAATCCTTTGGCTCCACGGTGCTCTAGTATTTTCCAGTGAGCCACTCAAGAATAAGGCGCTAGGGACGCTGTCCCATATGTAAAAATGAAAGTGAGATCTGACCACCTAACAAAGAAGTTAAGTACTCACCATAACATTCCATGTTGGTAGTCCATCTCACAGTTCATTTTTACCAACCCGCCTTCCCGCCCCCATCCTGGAAGATCAGGAAGTAATAATTTGGTTGCCCTTGGTGGGAGACCCTTTGGTATTGGTTGTTTTTATGGTTATTCTAGTGAGCAGCAAACAAGATCTGGGGATTGTACTGGTGCACCATGGGATACCTGCTTAGCCACGAGCCAACCAGAAGTCTTCCAGCTTGTAAATCGGCCGAGACGGAGCAGAGGATAGACTCCAAACCCATATGTAAAAATGAAGGGTGAGATGGACTACCAACATGGAACGTTATCGTGAGTACGTAACTTTTTTTTTTACATTTGTTTTATTCTTTACACATTGTTTAGGAATGTTTTGATAGCAATGGAAAATGACTGATTAATGTTTATGAAACTTCTAATTGAAGAGCCATTCACTGCTGTTACAATAAGTCGGTGTGTGACCCTTGTTCCAGGCTGTTGTGACCTTTCCAGGTTATTTCTATCCTAATAGAGACCTGAGCTGACAATTCGTAAAACCACTTGCATCTGACATGACATCTGATGAGAGGAATTATTTTCAACATAAATATTTATATTGATAATTACGCCTTGATAAAGAGAAAAATTATTTAGAAGCACCATCTTATTTTGGCTGATGCCCTTTTAGCCAGGCAGTGTATTTACTTGCAGCTTTGTGTCTTGTCACTGGCATTCACATAAGATTGTTAATGCATACTGCTCAGGGAAGATCTCCACAAGTCAGTGTCTAAAAATTATTAGAGATCCAATACTATAACGGTGTTCCCCTGAACAGATGTTAGGACTCATGTTTGTTTTTGTTCAGTGAATATTGTCAGGCTTAACTGGTTCAGAGTACTTCATAAATTATATGATGTCTTGGACCTGATGCATTTGGTCCACTGTCAAAAAAACTGTCAGCTTGTCTTACACATTGAATTCCACACTTGACAATTTTTAGGCTTAAACATCCTAAAATGCCAACTATGAACATTATAACCTGCATTATTTTTCCTCCCAAGCCACTGATAAAACCACTCATCCAAGAGAACCATGTTTTGTATTCTATTGGTGCTTTTTGGGCAAATTTTTCAATTAGCTTAAGGTGACGTCTGATTTCAGGTTCGTTAACAGGAAAGTACAACATGCCTCTTCTACCAGTGCACAAAATCTAATGCCATGTGGTTCTGTAAGACCACATTTCTCATGGCAGTCATTTCTATAGTAACTTTTATTTCCTGTAATAGACCTGCCGATTTCCTAATTTTTCAGTTAGCCTTTCGTGCTTCATAGTATAAAAAAATTGATACTCCTGCAAAGGACATCATTTCATACATCGATTTTTTTTTTTCTATGTCAGTAGATATTTTTAATCTAACATTTCTAATGTTAGAATTAGGCGGCAGTGTTGTAGTATGTCTAATGGATGGAATTACATGTTTCAAATACAATCTATTCTATTTCTCAGAAAGCTATTTGTAGGCTCTTACCAGATATGTAATATATGCCTGCTCAAACTGGGACCATCTATGTTAACCCAGTGTTTACTTTTAGCTTTTTTTGTGTCCAGCAAGTTTCATTACTAAAACATTCAAAACATTGTTCACTTGTATTTTGGGTAGCATAAATAATACTGTAAGAACTTTTCTCAATAAATGGGTGATTATTTCTTCCTTCTCGTTAACAAACAGCAGTCACATTTGTATGGACAAGCCTCAAGAAAGGGTGTGTCTTTGGGATAGTCATTTCTTGAAACCCAGTCTTGTGTGTAAGATTCAACATTTCCAGAAGGGTAGATGCAATAGTTTATATTGGAATTCCACTGTTAGCATCTTGTGGTATCTCAGCACGCATTCAAAGTTTTGAGTACATTTGTTGTCATTTGGTAAAGGTATTGAAGTCCACCTTTCCTTGTGTTGAGTAAAAATTAGTCAGAATCATGATTAATATTGGGATGTTCATGATTCAATATTTCTTGAAATTACCTGGAGAGAAGAATCATAATATTACTTTTATCTGAGAGTGTCCCTTTATATCAGTTATTACATTAATGACTTCAGTTTTCTCCCCTCCATTTTAATCTTTTAACATGATCTTTATGAATCCAACCATTTTTGGTGGCTGATTTTTATATGGCTGGACTTGTACAGCCACTTAAACCCACTTTGGTAATAATGTAGGGTCCTATCCATTTTGAATCCAATTGGCTTGTGTTTCCAAACTGGCAGACCATTACAAGATCTCCTTGTTGCAATTGTACCTCCCTCGATTCCCAAATCTCATTTTGATTACAAAGTTCTAAGTTATGGGGTTGTCCAGCTTCCCAGACTCTTCCTTTTTCCCCCAACTAATTCGGACTTGGAGCTGGTTCAACAGTTTTGTTTCTTTTAATGGTATCCCCATAAGGGATTTCTCCTGCTTGTAAATTCATAGGTCCAACCCATCGTTAATTCATGTGGAGTTAACCCACATCCTTGAGCATTTTGCATCTTAATCAAAATGGTAAATATTTTGCCCGATTATTTCCATACTCTGAAATCATTTTCTTTAATTCTTTCTTCAGAGTTCTGTTAGCTCTTTCTACTTCTCCAGAATTCTGGGGATGGCGAGGAGTATGAAACCTTTGCTTGACGTTTTACACATTTCTTTAGTCACTTTTCCAATAAAGCGAGTCCCTTGATCACTATGTATTTCTTGGGGTACTCCCCATGTTGGAATGATCATTTCACTTATTCTAACTACTGAGTTGGCATCTTCCTTTTTTCATTGGATGAGCTTCTACCCATCTAGTATATTTATCTAAGTAAGAAACAAAGTCCTCATGGTGCTGTTGGAAGAGGTCCTACAAAATCCATTTGTATCCTTTCCCAAGTTCCCAATGCTTGTGGGAGTGTATTTTCTATTTCATTTTCCTACATTGTGCATGGTACATGTGACACATTTGTCTATATGATTTTGTATGTATGTTGTCATTCCTTCCTATTTAAATCTAGAACTAATAAGTTGTAATTTTTCCTTTCCTGGATGACCTAGGAAATTATGGTGATAAGTTAAGTTAACTTTTTCAGGCTCAGTTGGTACTCTTTGTAAAGGACCTTTTTTGAATTCTCCTGGTACCATCCAAAGTTCTGGAAACCTAACCCATTTTCATTAATTTCCTTGTGTTTCAAATTCTTATTTATATTTTTTGATAATGTTTGGCTGTTCTCTCAGAATTTTTGCTGTGTTTCCAAACTGCTAATTTTTTTTTTTTTTGCATTCAATGTCATATGAGCACATTGTTCAAATTCACGACCCCATAAATGCTTAATTTCATCTCTTCCTATCCCTGTTAATCTACGTACAGTAGGTGTTATGATCCCATAATTTTGGAATTGGGTGATTTTGACTACCTCACTTTCTATTTTGTGTTCATACTCTGTACACTGATCATTACAAAGTAAGCTGTGAAGGATTTAGAGGGACGTCTATATTTGACACTTATTCAAAATATTTTTTACCGTTTCCCTTGTTTTTCTTTCATGTCATTTACTTCCCATGCCCAGTATTGAACACTTGGTATTGGATAATTTTGTTTTGAGTCAAGGGCCCCTTTTACTAGCTGATCTATTTTATTAGCCTGACTGTGCACCTCATTTTTGGTGTGAGCTTTGACATTATACTCACTGTAGGAGGATTGTCATTTTTTATCCAACATCAAATTTCTGCTAACACTTCCTGATGACTGACTGGTTTACCATCAGCTGTAATCAAATATCTTCTTGCCCAAATGGGAAGAGATGGTGTTAAGACTCTGACTACTTAGTCTGTATAAATGTTTACAGGTCTGGGCAATAAAGGTGTTTAACTGCTTCTAGTTTAGCTCTTTATGCTGAGCATCTTCCTGGGAGACTACCTTTCTGTGCTGTTTGATCTCTTGCGTTGTATATTGCCCATCCTGTCACAAAACACCCTCTTTCAGAGCTCCAGTATCTGGATCCATTACTATACAATTTTGGTGCTCCTTCAATAAGTGTTCCTTCTCATTTTCCAAGTCAGGACATTCATGAGAATCTCCTTGGTAATTGAACAGTTCTGATAAAAACTTAATCTGTGGGATTTCTACTCTGATTCCTCCTTCCTGACTTGGAAAACTTCAGTGATTCTACCAAGTCATGCATTATTGATGCTCTTTAGATTTTCTTTAACATGTAATTCACAGGGGTATATTTAGTCTAACACAATTGGAGAACCCTGAATCATATGACATGTTACTTTAGTCGTTTGGAGCATTATGAAATCGCGGAGGCATTCTTGTCCAATTACATTGTTGATCTTTTATGGCAAAAGCAAATTTCCATTGAGTCTGTATCCAGAGTAATACTCCAGAAACCATTACTCTCATCTAATGTGGAGAAAGTTTTCATTTTTTCTTGAATCTAAGCAATAAGATCAGGCATGCTTCATACTATTGACAAAGAGGTATCACCTTAAGTTCTCTGTAATAAAATGTGAAGTTAGGTGAAAGCTGCCATCCTAGCTACATAGAATTTGCAGATAATTCTGTCATTTGTAAATATTAATGTAAGCCACAGGCTTGTTCTCAAATATGAAGACTGTATTGGATGTTGAACTGAAAAAAATGTAACTGTGCACTCTGCTGTAAGAGAGCTGATAAGACGAGCATTGTGAAATTCTTTGATCTAAAACTCTGAGCTGAGATGTCTAGAGGGAGGCGTTCTGCTTATTGTTTTGAGGCCAGAGTTAATGGCTGGAATTACATGCATTTCTAATTGCTCTGGCTTCCTGACCAGCTTCAAGATCAAAAAGGCTGTTAATCTCTGAGTTTGTTAGCCTGGGAACAAGAAAGAGATGTAATCTGAAATGAATCATTGGTAATGTGTGCTCAATTTAAGACAAAGAATGAGAGCATTTGAGCATTTGTCTTGAGAACATCTAACTCACTGCACTCTGCCTGTGTTCTATATGCAAGTTTATTTTAGAACCGCATTTTCTCTTAGATATAGTTAGGAACTAGGAAGATTAGATGTCTTTTTTTCTGTATTGATGTCAGAACTTTTCTACTATATTTTAAGTATTTCTCTCTGATCTCTGAACTCTTGTTTAGCACTGTGTATTAAGTATTGTCTTGTGTTTTTATTAAATATTTAAACCTTTCAACTGTGACTGTTTTGTGTAGAGATAATTTAAGCTCCTTAAGAGTACATTGCATGTATTGAGTGATACTGTCCAAGCCACTCCAGTAAGCCTTGACTGTTCAGTTGGACTTACCATTTGAATAATAATATTGCACAGTAATAATTGGGCACCCTTTGTTAAGCGCCTTTTTAGTAGCTGATAAATTAGTGTGTTGAGGCAAGTGGTACTACCATATAGTCTGGTTAAAAGGTGCACAGCTGGAGAACCTGTACTAGCCTTCCCCAGGAGTGTGTGGGGTTGTATACAACTCTTATCTCAGTGTGTCAGCTCCTTGGGCAGGGACACGAAGCACTGGTTGGACAGAGGGTGCTGGAGGTTTTAACTTGCCCACTAGGCTAAGATCTGGACCCTATAGCTGTGTCAGTGAGGGAGTTTTATTTGGGATCTGGAGCGAAAGGGAGAAACAAGCCCCAGGCTGATGGTGATCTGTGTGCTCTTAAAGGAAATTGTACTTTACTGTGTATTTGTTATCCTTTCCCTATATGGATGCCCATCACTGGTGTTGGTGGTGAAGATTGAGGCTCCTTTATTGTTGGACCAGTGTACGGGTGTCACACAAACAGTAAAACGATGACTTCCATCTGACTTCTTGTACAGGCCAACGTGGACAGCTGGTGAATTAATTTTTCTCACTAGCCCTTGAGCTTCTAAAGCTTTCACAGTATTTAGTATTGCTTGTTCTGCCTCTTTACTGGTTATTGTTTTATAGGATGTCCTTCAAGGATGCATCTGCAGTCATCACATATGGGTTGTCCTGCCTCAGGCAGCCCTTCGGTCGGCCGGATTCCAAAGTCTGGGTCCGGCGTCGGCTGACGTTGCCCCTTCCCCGACGTCAGAGCGCCTGGGGTATAAAAGTGTCAGCCGACGCCATCTTCCTCAGTCTTTCTTGCCGCGTGGTGCCCGAAGCAGAAGCAGTTCGCAAGTGCCGGTCGGCCAGCTCCAGTAATTCAGCTACCGAAGACTTCAAAAGCTAAGTACCCCGTTGGGGACTCTTTCTTGCCTCAGCCGATGTCAGATAAAGTTAATAATTTAACTTGTGGGAAACAAATACCTCATAAGGATTTCCACTCTTACTGCCTCCCCTGCCTAAGCCCAGACCACAACGTCTCGGCCTGTTCAGCCTGTGCTTCCTTCAACCGACGCACTCTTAGACGTCGGGCGGAGTTCGCAGAGGAATTTTTTGGGGCTAGTTTTTAATACAAAATGCCGTTGGAGACTCCGACTTCACATTTAATAAAGAAACGGAAGGACTGACACGCGGGCAGCGGTTTCGGCTGAAACCACGGCCAGGCCTACCGCAAGTGTCTCTCTCGGCTGAAACAAGAGTCCTTGGTACTTCCGACACCTGAAACCGCTCAACCGACAACCTTGGCCCCGGAGGCCCCTGGTGAGTCGGTTATTGAATTTCCTTCAGAAACTGGTGTTTTGGAAACTTCCGACACCATTCCTCTAGACAAAACTACTCCAGCACGTGGTGCAGCTAGGCCTCCTGCATCCATGTCCATAAAGGCATTCACCAGGGCTAAAGTTGCTAAACATGCAAAAGCTATGCATCCCAGGGTTATTCCTCAGGGACCCTCTACAAGTTCACACATTCTTACTTTAGCAGAGGACCTTATTTCCTTGATTAGGGGATCTGGACAGGGGCTCTCAACCTCCTCTAGACAAAAGGCCCAGGGTTGAGCCCTCTTATCCCCACTCCTCAGAGGAGGCCTCTGATGGCTCTGCTCTCTCTGACTACCAGGAGGAGGCTTTTTCGGCCTATGAGGATTCTGATGCAGAGGAATCCATCCCCTCGGCCTCCCCTCCTAAAGAGCTTTCCTTCGGTGAGACCCTTCACACTATGAGAGAGCATTTCAAATGGCGGGGCCAGGAATTTTCTGATTCCAGGAAAAGATTAAGAACGTTTCTGCATTTACCTCAGCATAGGCCTTTGGCTATTCCTCCTGTTTTGAATGTCATTGATGATGTGTACTCTGAGTCTAGCATAACCCCTGACACTCTTCCCCCGGCCCTTGTCAAACCCGATAGGTACTACAGGGTCCCGGACTCGCATCATTTTCTTTACAAGGCCCACTCTGCTGATCCAGAAACTATTTCCCAGGGCCCTAAAGGGGTTGTGGCTGCCACCTCTAAAAATCCACTCCCCTCTGAAAGGGAGTCCAGGGCTTTAGAGAGATGGGGTAAAAAAGTGTATACTTCTGCTACTTTCTATGAGGGCATTAAATTGTCAATTTCATATGATACAGTACCAAGAGTATTTGTTAGATGAATTGCATAAGAAACTGTCTTCACCTGAACCCCTAGATCGCAAATCACTACAGGATCTGGTACATAACTCCCAGCAGGTTAGTAACCATTTCTTACAATGTGGTTATGATGCATTGGAAGCTTCATGTAGGTCAGCTATGACAGGTGCAGTCATACATATAGGCATGCTTGGCTGAAGGAACAATCTCTGCCAGACCATGTTAAAGCTAAGCTTCTGGATGCTCCCCTGGAAAAGCAAAAGTTATTTGGCTCCACTGCTCAGGAGGTCTTAAAGAGGGTTGAGGAAAAGGCAAAATCTGTACAAACAGTTAATGATTTTCTACAAGTCCAACCACCAAGATTCAGCAGAAATTGGCCTGCCAAGAATTGGTCCTTTCCGGACACAGAAAGATTTCAGAGAGGCAAGAACAGGCGTGCCAGAGGTAGAGGGCAAGCTAGAGGCTCCTACAGAGGGCGTCAATGGCAGCCTCCCAACCAGAGAGGTAGTGCAGGACCTACAACTGCTGCACAAGGACAGACTCAATGACTTTGCTTTGATTCCGCCAACCAGGGCTCAATTAGAAGCACCTTTGGGCGGAAAGCTTTTTATTCTCAGACAATTGGCACACTATTACAAGAGACAAATGGACACTGCAAATAATAGACAGAGGATACAGGTTCCATTTTCACACATTGCCAAAAAGAAAAGGCATGCCAGACCTGCCACCAAATCAAAGGGCAGAGGCTTTGAAACAAATCTCCAACTTAATGCAAATGAAAGCTATAGAAAAGGTTCCTCTTTCAGAACAAGGCCAAGGATTTTATTCCAGACTTTTCCTTGTTCCAAGAAAAGAAAATCAATGGAGGCCTATTCTCGACTTGTCCGCACTGAATACTTATCTAATTGTGCCAAAATTCAAAATGCTGACTCTACAGCAACTCCTTCCCATGCTGGGCAAGGGGTCTTGGCTGGTGACTGTAGACCTCAAGGAGGCATACCTGCATGTCCCTATCAGACAAAGTTGCAGAAGACGCCTTGGATTTCTTGCAGGCTCAGAGCATTATCAATTCTCAGCATTGCTCTTTGGCTTATCTACTGCGCCCAGAGTATTCACGAAATGCCTGGCATCAGTAATTGCACACTGCAGACTTCAGGGGATTCAAATATACCCATATCTGGACGACTGCCTTATACAAGCGGACAGCCAACAAACTTTGGTAAAGGACTTGAATTATGCCATCCACCTACTGCAGGCATTGGGATATACAGTCAACTTTCACAAATCAAGACTTGTTCCATCGCAAAGAATAACTTTTCTGGGTGCGGATTTACACAACCACCCAAATGGCTTTTCTCACAGAAGAAAAACAGACAACTACCGGATTACTACAAGAATCTGACGAGACAAACTCAGCTGACTGCAAGGAAAATCCTGCAGGCCCTGGGTTACATGGCATCTTGCATTCTTCTCATTCCTCAAGCAAGGCTGCATATGAGGAAACTACAATGGTATCTAAGGAGTTTATGGACTCAGCACAGCCACAGCTTAGAAACTTTGATCCCACTCATTCCATGTCTCCAAAAGGAATTTCTGTGGTGGGCTCAAGCAAGCCAATCAAACAGGGGTCTGCCCTTCAGCTAGCCAATAGCCAGCCAAACTATTACAACGGACGCTTCAGACCACGGTTGGGGAGCACACATGGAGGGCAGATGTATTCAAGGACTATGGTCACAAAAGGAGCTATGCATGCACATAAACCAAAAGGAAATGCTGGCAGTGATACATGCAATCGAGGCCTTCAGACTCTTTCTGCATCAAGGCCACCTGCTAATAAGGACAGACAACACCACAGTTATGTGGTACATAAACAAGCAAGGAGGCACCCATTCCTACCTTCTTTGCAGACTGGCAATGAATCTATGGGAACTTTCCTTGAAACTCAATATAGACCTGCATTCCCAGTTTGTGCCAGGAAAGACAATATGCTGGCGGACAGCTTAAGCAGAAATATCATGGATGCACACGAATGGATGTTGCACCCAGACATCTTCCTACAGATAACACAATCATGGGGAAGGCCAGACATGGATCTTTTTGCCTCCCCCCACAATCATCAGCTGAAGAATTTCTGCTCAAGGACATGCCACCCACAAGCATGAAAAGTGGACGCCCTATCTTTCATCTGGAGAACCCTAACAGTTTATGCATTTCCACCTCTTCCATTAATGACCAAGGTCTTACTGAAGATCAGGACAGAGCAGCCAAAAGTGATTCTGATAGCTCCGGACTGGCCAAGACCGCACTGGTACCCACTGTTAGAGCATGTCACGCACGAAACCATGGCCTCTTCCTCAATGGCCACTTCTCCTGACACAGCACAATTACAAAACTCTGCATTCCAACCTGAAAACCTTGCGACTAACAGCCTGGAAAATACCTTGACTCCTCCTCAGGATAAGCTATCCAAGAGAGTGAAGGATATCATCATGGAAGCTCGCAGGCCTTCCACAAGAAAGGCATATTCAGCAAAATGGAAAAGATTTCACATTTGGAACACCACAAAAGGGCCTAGATGCGACAGTGATGAACATGCCACATATCCTGGAATACTTGGCAGAAATGCTCTACAATGGCCTGTCTTACTCTTCCATTAAAATTCATGCTTCAGCAATTTCAGCAGAGTACAATACTGATCCACCTGTTTTTTCTCATCCTCTCATAAGACAATCAAGAGGAATTAAAAACATCAATCCTCCAAGGAAACCTCCATTGCCTACTTGGCACCTTAACTTAGTGTTGGAAAAACTAACTCTGCCTCCCTTTGAACCAGCAGCATCTGCAGAACTACAGTTCCTGTCTTGGAAGACCGCCTTCCTTCTGGCCATAACCTCAGCAAGAAGAGTATCTCAGTTACAGGCCCTCATGGCAGTACAGCCATTTCTTATTTTTCATCAGGACAGAGTCTCATTGAGAACCAATCCTTCATTTATGCCAAAGGTGGTATCCAGGGTCTCATTAAACCAAGCTATTCACCTGCCTACCTTCTTTCCAAATCCACAAAACAAAGGGGATAAACTTCTGCACACTCTGGACATACACAGACAGTTGCGCTACTACTTGGACAGAACGAAAAGCTACAGAAAAACTGACCAGCTGTTGGTATCATATGCTGCTGGTGCACAAGGAAAAGCAATTTCCAAACGGACAATTTCAAAATGGATAGGGAATTGCATTCGTTTGTTATTCCTTCCATGGAAAAACTGTGCCAGCTAACATTAGACCTCATTCCACCAGAGCCACAGCCACCTCCACAGCCTTCTTAAGAGGGGTGGCTACCAAGGACATTTTAGAAGCTGCTACATGGAGCTCCGTGCATACATTTTCCAAGCATTACAATTTACTTTTTTTTATTCCAGATCCAGAGCAGGCTTTGCTACGGCAGTCCTGCAGGGCATTTTAGCTACACCATCCTTTATATAGATCCTCCACCCCCAGATTGGCTATGGTATTCTACCCATATGTGATGACTGCAGATGCATCCTTGAAGGACATAGTACAGTTTTGTACCTACCATAAATGTAGATGTCCGATAGGTATGCATCTGCAGTCAGGTTTACCCTCCCTTATTCCCCTCTTTGGTATTTATTGGGTACTTTTCCCTCTCATAGCTAGCTGGGGATGTCCTTCAAGGATGCATCTGCAGTCATAACATGGGTTGTCCTGCCTCAGGCAGCCCTTTGGTCGGCCGGATTCCAAAGTCTGGGTCTGGCCTTGGCTGATGTCGCACTTTCCCCGACGTCAGAGCTTCTGGGGTATAAAGGCATCAGCCGACGCCATTTTCCTCAGTCTTTCTTGCCGCGCGGTGCCCGAAGCAGAAGCTGTTCGCAAGTGCCGGTCGGTCAGATCCAGAGATTTCAGCTACTGAAGACTTAAAGCTAAGTACCCCGTTGGGGACTCTTTCTTGCCTCAGCCGATGTCAGACAAAGTAAATAATTGTTTAACTTGTGGGAAACAAATACCTCATAAGGATTTCCATTCTTACTGCCTTCCTTGCTTAGGCCCAGACCACGACGTATCAGCTTGTTTAGCCTGTGCCTCCTTCAACCGATGGACTCTTAGACGTCGGTCGGAGTTTGCAGAAGAATTTTTCGGATCCGCTTTTGCATATAAAATGCCGTCGGAGACACTGACTACGCATATGGCCAAAAAACGCAGGGAAAAGGACCGACACTCGCGGCCCGCGGTTTTGGCTGAAACCACGGTTAGGCCTACCGCGAGTGTCTCGGTTTCGGCTGAAACAGTGTCCTCTGTTCTTACGACCGAAATCATACCTCCGACAACCGAGGCCAGAGAGGCCCCGGCTGAGTCTGCTTAAGAAATCCCTACCGAAGCTAGCGCTCGGGAATTGTCTGACACCATTCCATTGGACATTTCTACTCCTGCACGTGGGGCAGCTAGGCCCCCAGCTTCTATGTCTATTAAGGCCTTCTCCAGGGCTAAAGCTGCCAAACTTTCAAAATCTTTACCTGCCAAATCTACTTCTCAGAGGCCTTCCTCAAGTTCTCAGATTCTCAGTCTTGCTGAGGACCTTGTATCCTTAATTAGGGTTCCCAACCTCACCCAGACAGGGCCTCCCAACCTCCACCTGACAAAAGGCCTAGGACTGAACCCTCTGAACCTCTCTCCTCTGATTACTCCTCGGATGGATCTGATTTGTCAGACCATCAGGAAGGGGCCTATACGCCTTATGAGGATTCAGATGCAGAAGACTATCCCTTCGGCCTCCCCTCCTGAAGAATTTTCCTTTGGGGAGACTTTGCACTCAATGAGGGAACACTTTCAATGGCAGGGTCAGGATTTTTCTGATTCTAGAAAAAGATTAAGGACATTTTTACATTTGCCCCAGCATAGGCCCTTAGCCAATACCACCAGTGCTAACTGTAATTGATGTGTATAATGATGTCAGTTCTGCACCTGATTCTCTTCCCCCGGCCCCTGCCAAACCTGACAGATATTACAGGGTCCCTGGTTCTCACTTCCACCTGTATAAAGCCCATGCTGCAGAACCAGAAACTATTTCTCAGGGCCCAAAAGGTGTTGCAGCTGCCACTGCCAAAAATCCCCTACCCTCTGAAAGAGAGTCTAGAGCATTAGAGAGATTGGATAAAAAGGTTTATACATCTGCTACTCTTTCTGCCAGGGTATTAAACTGTCAATTCCATATGATACAGTACCAAGAATATTTGTTAGATCAGCTGAATAAAAAGCTTTCTTCTCCTGAACCTTTAGACTGTAAATTCCTTCAGGATTTGGTACACAACTCTTAGCAGGTCAGTAATCATTTCTTAAAATGTGGCTATGATGCACTGGAGGCTTCATTTAGATCAGCTATGACTGGGGCAGTAATTCGTAGGCATGCCTGGCTAAAAGAGCAATCCTTGCCAGACCATGTCAAGGCTAAACTCCTAGATGCTCCAATGGAGAAACAAAGTTTATTTGGCTCCCCTGCACAGGAGATTCTAAAGAAAGTGGAAGAAAAAGCAAAATCTGTGCAAACAGTAAAGGAATTTCTGCAGGTCCAACCTCTGAGGTTCAGCACAAACTGGCCTTCAAAGAATTGGTCCTTTCCAGACACCTCCAGAGCACAGAGGAGCAGGAATAGACGCCCTAGAGGCAGAGGTCAATCAAAGGGTGCCTACAGGGGCCGTCAGTGGCAGCCTGCCAGCCAGAGTAGTGCCACAGCTACAACTACAACCACTACCACAGGACAGACACAATGACTTGACTCTGATTCCGCCTACCAGGGAACAACTGGAAGCTCCCTTGGGCGGAAAGCTGGCTTTATTCTCAAAAAACTGGCATTGCATTACAAAGGACACATGGACATTGCAAACAATAGACAAAGGATACAGGTTTCACTTCCACACTTTACCAAAAAGGAAAGGAATGCCAAACCTTCCACCAAACCAGAAGCCAGAGGCTTTAAGACAAATCAACAATTTACTTCAGATGAAAGCGATAGAAAGGGTACCATCTATGGAACAAGGCCAAGGATTTTACTCCAGACTATTCCTTGTACCAAGAAAAGAAAACCAATGGAGGCCTATTCTCGACTTGTCCGCACTGACCACATATCTCATTGTGCCAAAATTCAAAATGCTGACCCTACAGCAACAACTTCCCATGTTGGGCAAGGAGTCTTGGCTGGTGACTCTAGATCTCAAGGAGGCATATCTGCACGTCCCTATCCGACCAGATTGCAGAAGACACCTCAGATTTCTTGCAGGTCGGAGCATTATCAATTCTCAGCATTACCCTTTGGCTTATCTACTGCGCCCAGAGTATTCACGAAATGCCTGGCATCAGTAATTGCACATTGCAGACTTCAGGGAATTCAAATCTACCCATACCTGGACGACTGCCTAATACAAGCGGACAACAAGACAAAATTGCTAAAGGATTTGGCCTATGTCATAACACCTGTTACAGGCCTTGGGATACACAGTCAACATCCAAAAGTCAAGACTAGTGCCATCCCAAAGGATATCCTTTTTGGGTGCGGATCTGGACACAATAACTCAGATGGCTTTTCTCACAGAAGAAAAACAAAAACAACTTCCAGATTACTTCATGACTTTGACAAGACAAGCTCAGCTTACTGCAAGGAAAGTCTTGCAGGCCCTGGGTTACATGGCATCCTGCATAATCTTGATCCCGCAAGCCAGGCTGCATATGAGGAAATTACAATGGTACCTAAGGAATGTATGGTCTCAACACAGGCACAGTCTAGAAACCATGATACCAATCATTCCATGCCTTCAAAAGGAATTCCTCTGGTGGGCTCAGGCCTGCCAGTCCAACAGAGGGTTGCCTTTCAACAAACCAAAACCAAGGCAGACCATCACCACGGACGCTTCAGACCTAGGATGGGGAGCACACATGGAGGGCAAATGTATCCAAGGCCTATGGGCTCAAGGCCAGCTAAACTTGCACATAAACCAAAAGGAGATGCTGGCAGTGAAGCATGCAATCGAGGCATTCAAACCATTCCTCCAGCAAGGACATCTGCTGATGAGGACAGACAACACCACGGTCATGTGGTACATAAACAGGGAGGCACGCATTCCTACCCTCTATGCTGGATGGCAATGGATCTGTGGAACCTAGGCCTGAATCTCAATATCCAGCTGCAGGCCAAATTCGTACCAGGAAAAGAGAATTAACTAGCAGACAGCTTAAGCAGAACTACCACGGATGCTCACGAATGGATGCTGCATCCAGACATCTTCAAACTCATAACAAAGAAATGGGGAATGCCAGAGATCTGTTAGTCTCCCCACTCAACCACCAACTGAAGAAATTCTGCTCAAGGACATTCCACCCACAAGCCTGGAGGGTGGACTCTCTTTCAGCTGGAATGCCCTAACAGTGTATGCATTTCCACCTCTCCCATTGATGTACAAGGTTCTACTGAAGATCAGGGAGGAACAGCCAAAGGTGATACTAATAGCTCCGGACTGGCCAAGACAGCACTGGAATCCGCTACTGAGAAGCACGTCTCAGGCGAACTCATGGCCTCTACCCCTATGGCCTCTTCTAACGCAGAACAATTTCAAGACCCTGCATCCAAACTTGAAAACACTGCAACTAACTGCCTGGAAAATTGCTTAAAACCAAACCAAACTGTCTTATCTCAGAGGGTCAAGGACATTATCCTGGGGGCTCGCAGACCCTCCACAAGGAAGACATACTCAGCTAAATGGAAGAGATTCCTCATTTGGAGCACATCAAAGGGCACAGATGTCAGTGGCAAACCTAGCACACATCCTAGAATACTTAGCAGAATTGTTCCACAATGGCCTGTCCTATTCTTCCATTAAGATACATGCTTCAGCAATTTCAGCAGAATACAATATGGATCCTCCTATCTTCTCTCACCCTCTTCTCAGACAATTTTTGAGAGAGATCAAAAATGTTAAACCTCAAAGGAGACCCCCTCTGCCTGCATGGGATCTCAATTTTGTGCTGGAAAAATTGACACTACCTCCTTTTGAACCAGCAGCATCAGCAGACTTGCAGTTTTTATCTTGGAAAATTGCTTTCCTTCTGGCAATCACTTCAGCAAGAAGAGTATCCGAGTTACAGGCATTAATGGCAGTGCAGCCTTTCCTTATTTTTCACCAGGATAGAGCGTCTCTGAGAACCAATCCTACTTTCATGCCAAAGGTGGTATCCAAGGTATCCTTGAACCAAGCTATTCATTTGCCTACGTTCTTCCCTAACCCACAGAACAAAGGAGAAAACTTTTGCACACCTTGGATATACACAGACAACTACGCTACTATCTGGACAGAACTAAAACCAGCAGAAAAACTGACCAACTTTTTGTAGCATATGCAACTGGGGTGCAAGGAAAAGCAATTTCCAAACAGACCATTTTAAAATGGATAGGAAATTGCATTCGCTTTTGCTACTCTTTTCATGGAAAGACAGCTCCTGAAAATATCAGGCCTCATTCCACAAGGGCCACAGCCACCACTACAGCTTTCCTACGAGGGGTGGCTACCAAGGACATTTTAGAAGCTGCTACTTGGAGCTCCGTGCATACATTTGCCAAGCATTACAATCTACCTTTATACTCCAGATCCCGAGCAGGCTTTGCAACTGCAGATGTTAAGTTGTCTATCTCACCTTCATTCTTGCTGGATGGGTTCGGAGCCGACCTCGGCTCCGACTCGGCCACTCTAAAAGCTCGAGAGTTGGTTCCACCGGCTCGAGGCTCCCCTTATATCCCACAATGCTAGGCGAGAGTTACCTCGGATCTCGTTTGCCGCTACAGCTTCGAGGTTGGTTGCTTCTACCGGTTCCTGGTGAGTGTTACTTTTTACTTGTAAAAGTTACTCTTTTAAACCCCTTTTAAGTTAAATTTCTTCTTAGTTAGTGTAGATTAAAAATCTTTATCCCCGACCCTAAAATTTTTCCGTTTCTTTATTAAAGAACCTTTGGTTCTTCCTTTGGAGCCTTAGGCCTTCCCTATCCCTAGTGGAGTGTTTGTGTTTCTTGTAGTTTACTTTAATTTTAGTGTACTTAATTCTAGTATTGCTACTAAAATTATTATTATTTTTTCCTGACAGGGTATAACTTGTGTGTGTGTTTGTGTACACCTGTCAGTCAGGGATATGTCTAAAGAAGCAAAGGTCTCCGGATTCAAGAAGTGTGATGCGTGCTGTCAGAAAATGTCTCTGACAGACGCTCACACTTCTTGTGTCTATTGTCTGGGGCCTTTGCACCTGCAGGACTCCTGTGCTGTGTGCCATGGCTTCAGCCCCAGGGTCCTGCAGGAAAGAAAAAACAAGCTAATTCTGAGAGGCTTATTGAAGCCAGAGGATTCCCTGTCAGTTTCAACAGGGAAGCCCTCTAAGGCATCGAGGTCTTCGGCTCCGGCTTCTGAGCCGAGACCTCAGGTTGTTCAACCTTTGCCTTTATCGGCTCCGGCTGGAGCCGATAAGTCTCAGTCCACAGTTTCTGTGGCTCCCTCGGCTCCGGCCGGAGCCGAGGTTATTGAGGTACCCGTGTCTGCTCCGACCAGACCTTCGGAGCCGACAACTAGAAAGAGGTCTAGGTCACCTTCTATTGGCTCCGTTCATTCGGCTCCAGGATCTCCCCTGCTGTCTGAACGGAGCCAAAGGTCTCATTCCTCTAGATCATCGAGGCTGTCCGATCATGACCTTCAGAGGGTAGTGAGTCGACTACTTAAGTCCGAGGCACTAGCCCAGATGCTTCAGAGCCCGACTCATCAGTCGGTGCCTGCCCCGGTCCATCAACTCTTTCCTCCTTCGACTCTTTTGAGTTCGGAGCCGGGTCGCGTCGGAACCGAGACTGTGATTACCGAGCCGAGACAATTGTCTTCGGCTCCGCTTTTCTTCTTTGGAGGAATCTCGGCCGGACTTCCCTCGGCTCCGAGGGGTGAGTGGCATCGGACCCTTGTCCGACCCCTCCCTCTCGGAGCTTCGCGCTGGTGAGTTCGGCTCCGACATCGACCTCGAGCCATCACTCGGTGCCGAGGGGGTTCTTAGCTCCTCGGAGCGGGACCTCTGGCTCTGCCTGA
Source organism: Protopterus annectens (assembly GCF_019279795.1). Lineage (NCBI taxonomy): Eukaryota > Metazoa > Chordata > Ceratodontiformes > Protopteridae > Protopterus > Protopterus annectens. The sequence goes on along the minus strand of NC_056745.1, from coordinate 766,758,034 downwards.
CAGGGGTGCATTCGAGGTCATGCGGAGTGTGTTAGAGCCTGGCTCTACTCCACAGTCGGCTCCCGCCTCCCTCTATGCTGCCTCAGGGTAAGTCGACTCACTCCCTCATCCCGGACCGCAGAGAGCCAGCTCCTCAGGAGCCCCTGTGGGATTTCATCCTCTTCCGAGGCCTCCTGATTTGGCAGAAGAGCCCCTCGGAAGAGGAAGTGCAAGAGGAAACACATTGACTCACCTGAGTCTATCACGTCAGACACAGATCTGGATGATTCTGAGGGTTCCCCGTTCCCCTTCTGAAGATGTCTCATTTGCAGACATTCTGGAGATCCTGAAACAGAGGGGAAATTGGCCAGCCCTCAACCCTTCGGAGGACGAATCTGTGTATCTTGAGGTGTTTGGCTCTCGTCCTTCCACCTCCTGGGTGTCCCCCCCCCTTCGACCCCCTCATGCAGGTGGTTGCTAAGAAGGCATGGATGGCTCCTGATTCAGTGGACCCCACTCCCAGGAGACCCTCTAAATTCATCACAGCTCCATCAGACAAGCAATTTTTATCAAAAGGAGTTTCTGTGGATGCTATGGTGGTAGCTGCTGCCACAAAGAAGGAACTGGCTGATCCTTCAGTGCCTGTCCATCCACCTAACAAGGAATCTAGGTCCATGGATAGGTACGGAAGCGGATGTTCTCTTCAGCGACATTTACCATGCTCGCTGAATTACCTGTGCCATTTCACTCGTCTTCAAAGGGACTTGATCAAGGAAGCGAGTGAAATGTTAAGGATCCTACAGCTGCGGGTTTCAAGAAAAATGAACACGCAGCTGGCTACCCTTAATTCCATATCTAACTCCTCCATGCGCCTCCTCAGATGCGGCCGATGGAGCGAGCAGAGCCGCAGGGACAGGTGTAGCCTTACGTAGGCACGCCTGGATGCGGCTATGCAATTTTATGGACCCTTTCAAGACGTCTTTCACGAACTCCCTTTTGATGGATCATCTCTCTTTGGTCCTCAAGTGAAAGAAACCCTGACTAGGTGCGAGACTGATGGCAAGACCCTTTCTGCCGTCGGAGTCCGTTTTTCGACTCCTTCTAGGCCTTACCCCAAAGGCCAGAAGGGTGGGAAGATGTGGTTCCGTAAACAATCTCAAGGGACTTCGCCTGACGCACAGAGTCGTTTTCCCACCAGAGGCAGAGGTGGGAATAACAATGGTAGACATCGCCCTAGGGGCAGGGGGGGTCCGCAGAACCAGGGCAATCGGGAAGCCTTGACAAGCCCTTTCAGCATCCCTGAGGTGTTGCCCGACTGCCCATCTTCGGAGGCGGTCGGGGAAGATTGTCACTGTACCCAGAAGCCTGGCTATCCTGACTCAAGACAAATGGGTACAGTCCATCATTTCAAGGCTATTCTATCCCCTTTCTTCGTTTTCCAAATCAGTCAAAAAAATCCCTTCCAGATGTTCCACCCGCTCAAAGGGATATAGCAGCTTTGGAAATTTCAAAACTGCTTGCAAAAAGAGCAATTCAGTCAGTGCCAGCAGACCAACAAGGATCCGGAATCTACTCAAGGTTCTTTTTAGTTCCAAAGAAAACAGGGGACTGGAGACCGTTTTTGGATCTCAGTGTCTTGAACAAATCAGTCAAAACAAGATTTCGGATGGTCACGCTGCAATCCATTCTTCCCCTTTTGGGCAAAGGAAACTGGATGTGCTCTATAGACCTTCGGGATGCATACTATCACATAAAAATGAACAGACGCTCCAGAAGATTCCTCCGCTTCAGGCTGGGAACCAGTCATTTTCAGTTCAGGGCCCTGCCCTTTGGTCTCACCACTGCCCCGGTGTTTACCAAATGCATGGCAGTGGTAGCTTCTCACCTGAGACGACAAGGATTCCAGGTGTTTCCATATTTGGACGACTGGCTTCTCACAGCTCCCACCAAGCATCTCCTTCTGATGGCCAGAGATTATACTTTTCGCGTTTGTCAAAAACTGGGTATTTCAATAAATTGCGAAAAGTCTGTTTTGTCGCCTTGTCGTACTATTACCTACATAGGCACAAATTTAGATACTATAAACATGTCTGCAAGGCTAACGAACCAAAGAATATCAGACATTCACAAATTGGTGTCACTTCTTCTCAACAACAACAGAGTCAAAGCCAGGTTAGTTCTAAAGGTGTTGGGAATCATGGCAGCGGCCATACCTCTCCTTCCATTGGCCAGATACCACATGCGGATCCTTCAGTGGATGCTTTTTACTCAATGGTCATACCAGGAACTTCCAATGTCTCACACCATTATGATCACGCAAGCGTGCAAAAAGCATCTCATCTGGTGGATGTCTTCCCCCCAGCTCCTGTCGGGAAGACCATTTGTTCCACCTCCTCCGGTTGCTACTGTGACAACGGATGCCTCCCTGATCGGGTGGGGGGGGCATTATCAGGGCAGGACAGTCCAGGGCACATGGCAACCAAACGAATGCCACTTGCACATAAATGTTCTGGAGATGAGAGCAGTGCTTTTAGCGTTGCAAGCCCTTCAAGACTCTCTTCCCTTGGGAACGATTGCAATCCAGACAGACAATATGTCTGTAGTGTGGTACATCAACAAACAAGGCGGAACCAGATCATACCCCCTGTGTCGAGAAGCACTCAGACTGTGGCAATGGGTGATTTCTTCTCAGCATTTTCTGATAGCAACGCACATCCCCGGGAAGTCCAATCACATTGCGGACAAGTTGAGCAGAGCTATACTCATGCCTCACGAGTGGTCTCTGAAAGACTCTGTAGTGAGAGAAATCTTTCTCAAGTGGGGTCAGCCTTGCTGCGATCTTTTTGCTACTCCCCAAAACAGCAAGTGCAGAGAATATTTCACTCTATTCCCTTTACCAGGCCAACCCAGCAGGGACGCTCTAGTCCAAGTTTGGCCCCGGGGACTTCTGTATGCATTTCCTCCTTTCCCACTGATCTCTCAAGTAATACAGAAAGCTATCGCTCAGAAGGCCTCATTGATCCTCATTGCTCCTTACTGGCCTCGACAAGTGTGGTTCCCCTTTCTACATCGATTTCTTTTGGAGCGACCGTGGAATCTGGACCTAGTTCCAGACCTTTTGATCCACCAATCGGGTCAGTTTCATCGCTCCTCCCTCTCTGAACCTCACTGCTTGGTTCCTCCAGTTCCAACCGTAGCCAGGCTTCCTCAATTATCTCACTCTGTTAGAGATATATTGATAGCTTCCCATAAATCTTCCACTCGAAAGATTTATTTGAGTAAGTGGAAACGCTTCTCATATTGGGCACAAGGAAAGGACATAGATCCTTTCACCGCTTCCATCCAACTAGTCCTTGATTTTCTAGCTGAACTCTTCCATGCAGGTTCATCTCCATCTACTCTTAAGGTTCAATTGGCAGCTATTTCTAATTTTCATGTGGGTATTTCTGAATCTGCCCTAATGTCCCACAAACTTTGCAAAGCCTTTTTGAAAGGAGTTTTTCTTCTCAGACCTCCTATAAGAAATCCTCCTTCTCCTTGGGACCTAAATTTAGTTCTTGCTTCTTTGATTCTTTCCCCTTTCGAACCTGCAGCTTCATGTTCCTTGAAATTATTATCATGGAAAACTCTCTTTCTGGTGGTTATCACATCAGCTAGAAGAATTTCAGAACTTCAAGCACTCAGTTGTCGTTCTCCTTATCTTTTGTTCCATAAGGACAGAGTTTCCTTACGAACTAACCCGTCCTTTTGCCTAAGGTGGTTTCAACATCAAATCTAAACCAAAGCATTGACCTCCCTGTCTTTTTCCCAAAGTATTCGAATAGGTCTGAACAAAAATTACACTGCCTGGATGTTCATCGTCAATTAAGGTACTACTTGGATAGGACGAAACAATTCAGAAAATCTGATCAGCTGTTTGTCTCCTATGCGGAAAGGAGAAAGGGACTTTCAGTTTCAAAGGTATCATTATCCAGATGGCTAACATCTTTGATTTCCCTGGTATATGAAATTAGACAACAAAAATTGCCTAATAAACCTAAAGCCCATTCCACCAGAGCTTTGGCTACTTCTTTAGCCTTCCAAGACAGACTGCCTATTGACACCATTTGTGCAGCGGCTACTTGGGCTACTCCTCACACTTTTATTTCTCATTATAAGTTGGATTTAGCTTCTAGGCATAGAGCTAATTTTGGTTCCACTGTTCTCAGGAGTCTGTTCCGTTAGGCCAGCGGGGACAAGGTGCTAGGGACGCGGTCCCATCCAGCAAGAATGAAGGCGAGATAGACAACTTAACATATAGAAGTTATGTTCTTACCATAACGTTCCATGTTAGTTGTCTTCTTCTCACCTTCTTCTTGCGTCCCACCCTCCTTCCCCCTGGCCTGGACAGACCTAGAGGAGTTGTGATCGTGACCTCTCTTTCTTCCACCTCTTTCTTAGTCATATGCTATTATGCATATTTCTTGGTTCAGGATGTAGGTCACCCTTCTTTTTCCTGTTGTTAGAGGTGGATTCTGTTTTTACAGTTATACTGTTACTGTTATAAGCTGGGGTTAGCTTACAAACGAGATCTGAGGTAACTCTCGCCTAGCATTGTGGGATATAAGGGGAGCCTCGAGCCGGTGGAACCAACTCTCGAGCTTTTAGAGTGGCAGTCGGGCCGAGGTCGGCTCCGAACCCATCCAGCAAGAAGAAGGCGAGAAGAAGACAACTAACATGGAACGTTATGGTAAGAACATAACTTCTATTTTTACAGGGGATCTTAACTACACCATCCTTATCTTAGTACCTCCTCCCCCAGTTTGGCTATGGTATTCTACCCATATGTTATGACTGCAGATGCATCCTTGAAGGACATAGTACAGTTTTGTACCTACCATAAATGTAGATGTCAGATAGGTATGCATCTGCAGTCAGGATTACCCACCCTCCTTCCCCTCTGTGGTACTCCTAGGGTGCTTACCCCTCTTTCAGCTAGCTGGGGGAATCTATTATGGTGTATTTGTTTGTTTGTATATATATATATGTGTATATATATATATATGTATATATATATATGTGTATATATATATATATATATATATATATATATATATATATATATATATATATTTTTTTTTTTTTGCTACTGTTTGGAACATTCAACATTTATCTAAATTTAGCCTTCCTAGAGGGCACCTGGCATCTGGGGCAAGAAACACTGAGGAAAATGGCGTTGGCTGATGCCTTTATACCCCAGAAGCTCTGACGTTGGGGAAAGTGCGACATCAGCCGAGGCCAGTCCCAGACTTTGGAATCCGGCCGACCGAAGGGCTGCCTGAGGCAGGACAACCCATATGTTATGACTGCAGATGCATACCTATCGGACATCTACATTTATGGTAGGTACAAAACTGTACTTTTCTTGGGACTGCCTTTTACTTTAAGAATAAAGTTAGGGACTTGTCCACAATCATTTCTGTTTGGCAAAAATATTTTGATAGCAGTAGATTAGCTGAGCCAACTGGTGTTTTTAATAATTCCACAATCGTACTGTCCTAGATCTTTGACACTATATTTACATAATGCTTGAGAGATGGCTAATAATTCCTTTAATGGTCCTTCAATTCTCTGTTACACATCTGTAATCAAACGTCTTTGTTTTAAGATGCATTTCCAATGATGTTTTTTAGATGAGGACCTGATACCCATGCATGCTGTAAGGTATCTTCCCCTATCTGTTTCTACAGGGAGATTTACTTGAGCTTTTTCCACCCAGTCCTTGCAAGTTTGTAGTTCTTGTTCCTGGGAATGTTCTTGTAGTAATGCTAATTGTGGCTCCTGTATCTATTAAGTACTCATCTAAGTGGTGTCTCAGCCATTTCTGAGCATGTGGCCTTGGTGATTTTCTTTAATTTTATTATGTAAAGCTTTTAGTTAATCTGCTGTCTCTTACCTGCCTCTGATTCTTTTACACTTTCTTGTGGAAACATCTTTTTGACAAAATTTCTATAGTCTTGTGTTCTAATGTATACAAAAAACTGTTCTAAGAGAGCTAGAATTAATGTATACTTAACAATCTTTACCTTAATTTTGTTGCTTCTGACTGACCCATTCATGAATAATATCTAATAAAAATTGTGGCTCTCCTGTTTGTAAATTCTCACTAACTTCACTATCTGCTTGGTTTATAACTTCAAATTTGGGGAAATTAGGAGATGAAATTAACCTAGATGCATTAACATTATCTGGGGTATTCTTTTTAGAATTTGACATTTCTATTCCTTTAGAGAATGAAAAAAAAACTTTCAGATTTTTCTTGACCTTTCCTCTGTAACACTTTCAGATTTCTCGAGACTTTTTTCTTGAAATGGTTTAACAAATCTTAATAAATATATGTTTCTAGATCTGGTTACATGTACTCTTTTTCTGGTATAACCTCTTGGTTTAAGTCTCTAACATGGTTATTTTTATAATTCAACTTTTCAGTTCTCAGTTCTGGTTTCAACTGTGATGCCCTACCTTCCCACATTTAAAAAATCTTATTACTGTGCAAATTCCTTTAACTGCATGCCTCATAAATTAGATGACGCATTTAACTATAGGAGAACAAAGCTTTAGTGCTTTCTACATTAACAAGCAAAAAGAAAGGTAGGACCTCACCTTATTCGCTGGCCAGGCTTTTGTTCTACCTCCCTTCCCTGCTGATGGGGTCCAATGGAGGAAAAGTGATCCAGCCCCCTGGATTCTTGTTTTTCCTTCACCCAACCTTTCTTCAATATTTCAACTTTTCAAATTTTGCACTTTTTACTTTTCCTCCCAGGTTCCAGCACCAAAAACTAAAAGTATCAACGAGCACTGCACCTATGAGGAAAAAATAAAGGCAGTTAGAAGATCAAGAAGGATAAACGATGAACAAAAGCAAGACATCACAGGGTCGGTACAGTTTTTCTCATGTATCTGACCAATTACAGGTGAAGACAGGGTTTTTAATAGTCTTGAAAGATGTAGCCCAACCTCTTCAGGCATGCAACTTGTCCTAATCAGGTCGTGCTACTATGACAGGTTTTTCTTTTTTTGTAACAAGTACAGACACAAGCATTTCTTGCTTCAGCTTTGCCATCCTATCTTATTACTGATACCTTTCTAATAAGTGCTATTTATTGTTACTACAGCTACAATTACTGTTTATATTACTACTGTTGAATAATTCAGTCTTAAAAGTTTGCAACTTACAAAGTAATAAAAAGCTTAAAAAAACTTGGTATGAAATCTGCATCATGTATATGCAAGGCACAACATCTGCTCCTGTCATTCTGTAGACAACATAGGAAATAGAATAATATGCATTTTCTTATTCATTGTTTGTAGCATATATGTGCATTTTATAGAACGTGTTTTACATTTTTATTTACACACTAGGAATCTTGATAGAAATGGAAAATTACTGATTAATGCACGTTTATAAAACGTTCAATAGAAGAGCCATTCACTGTTAAAATACGTCTGTGTGAGACCCTTGTTTCCAGGCTGTTGTGACCTTTCCAGGTTATCCCTATCCTAATAGGGAGCTGATTTGACAAGTTTACATCTGACGTGACATCTGATTATTAAAGGGATTATTTTCAACATGAATATTTATTCATATTGATATATGCCTTGATAAACAGAGGAATTTATAAGCACTATCTTATCTTGGCTGATGCACTTTCACCCAGGCATTGTATTTACTTGCAGCTTTGTAGTTTCACTGGCATTCCTATAAAAGGTTGTTCACACATACTGTTCAGGGAAGATTTCCGTAAACTGGTGTCTCAAAATTATTTGAGATCCCAATACTACTACACTGTAAAATTAGTGTGCTAATATTTATCCAACAGAGGAACTCAATATACACTTTCCTTTTGCATAACTTGGGATTACTGTGGCCTCTTATTGCCATACCTTTTATCTCATTTATAGTTGACCTGTTCAGTGATGAGGGAATTACATAGTACTAACTTTCTACTGTACAAACTTATGACAGTTAACAGCCAACAGACCCTGTGCCTGCATTATGTAACTAGAGAATTGTAAACTTGACAAACCACTAGATCTGATGTCCTTGACAGTCTTCCCATTAAATGGGTCTAGGATCTGATCTTGGGATCCAGCTCTGCCACATACACAAGACTTATGATCTAAAGCTCAAGCTCCTTCCTCTACTCATAATGCTTCCCACCATCCTCTACTCCCCAGATGTTTACTGCCATAGCCTCAAGATGAAAAATCCCATTGCTTGAGTCAGTTTTTGGTGAAGTTTTTCTATGTACTCTGGTACTTTTACTGCCTTAACTAAAATTTAGTTTTCTCTATATCCTCCATCTGTCACCGGCATTTTTTTTCTTTTTTTTTTTTTTTAATAATTTCCTGTTTTCCTTTGTATCATACCATTGCCACTTCTGTACTGGTACTTTAATGTTTTCACCTTTTCTACTTTCTTATTTAAAATTATACTTTTTCTGTACTGTTCATATAAGTGTAGCGTTTAAGGTAAAATTTAAAGTTGTGGAAATTCTCTTTTCCAGGTTTTTTTTATTCTGCCTGTGTCTGACAAACCCACTTCAGAAAAGTCTACAGGCTTCAAGAAGTGCAATTCTTTTAGGCATAAGATACCCAACTTTGATGTCCACAAGAAGCAAGTCTACTGCACTTTTACCGTTAATCCCAGGGGCCCCCTCTATTTGGAGAAAAGTTGATCCTCTATAGGATTTCTTCCAGCTGGGGCTCAAAACCCCCCTCAAAACCAACTTCATTGGCATTGGAGTTGAGGAAGAGGCATCCTCCCAAATCCCCAAAGTCTTCCTCTGAGCCTTCCAAAAAACTTCAAAGTCTCTGATCCGACCCCCTCAGATCAGAGGTCTCTTGGGTAGCCCTCTGATCCGACTGGCTCAGCTCTCATTACCGGTTCTCCTATACAGTCAGTCTACTTCTGTCTCAAATCCCTGTCTATCAGATCTGACAAGCAGAGTGCATACATCTCAATTTGCTCTAAAACCCATGTCAGCAGCTGTGGGAGACCGAACAAGCACTCCAGCCCAGTGTCTACAACCTCCTCTAGGTCTTCAAGAAGTTTGAGGCAGACATGGACAGGATAACAGATTTATTAGGGCTCATACACATGGGAGGGTCCTTCCAGTTCCATCCCCTCCTGGATCCATGAGCACACCAGCCCAACCAACTTTGTCTCCTCCTCCAATCTGACCTGCGGTTTGAGTCCCTGGATCCTAGGAGGAGGTTCAACGTCATGTCCGTGGGACTTCCCTTCAACTCCAGTAACCCTGACCAGCCCTGTTCCAATGCCTTCAGATCAGGGTGGGTACCTAATCCAAAGGGTCTGTCTGGTCTGATGGATTGGGTTTGATTCCTAATTTGTCAGATCCGTCCCTTCCCCTTGGTGCCTTGGCCCTAGACAGCTTGGGTCAGTATCTCTGGAGGGCTCTAATTTAGGGTTGGCCAATGTGATATATGTGCCAACATGGCCAGCTGGAGTTTTGTAAATGTGCCCTTTGAATATCTGATTTATTCAAGATGCTTGTGTTGCCAATGTATTAAAACTGTGTTTTATTTTGTATATCAAACTGATTTGTACAGATGTTTGTGCTGAAAATGTATTGGTGAAGTTTACTTGTGCTAAAATGCATCAACAATGCACCCTGCTGGATTGAAAAAATTTGTATGCATTATTATAACTGAATTAAATGTATATTTTAATAGAGGATACTGGCACAGCAGAGGTTAACCAGTTAACTTTAAGAAAAACAAGGGAAATGAGTTAAACTATTAAGGCACCCCATAGTGCTGAATAGGATTGGTGGTGCTGGGTCTGGGAACCGACTTTTGCTCAATCTGCGAAAATAGGGGTGGCCCCAGGCACACATGTGTATGGCAGTGCCTGGGGCCATCAACATTTGCATGTGCATTGTGGCAGTCTGTGCTAAATTCCTGTCTCAGCTTTGAAGGGGAATACTGTAAGAACCTAGAGGCAGGTGAAGAGATGAGGTCATTCTGCCAGCCGTCTTTTAAATTGTAGTTTAGATATTACAAAAGTTGGAGTATTGACTATTCCGTTCGGAAGCTTGACTAGAAAGACCCTCACCTACAGCATCTTGCCTTGCAGTAGTAACTAACTTAACTATGGAACATAAACTACTTGGATTCAGTCAGGAGTACCCCTACTCAACACCCCTACTCAGGAATACCCCTACTCTACACGGTTTCTGTCCTGGCCACAGTACTATAACTGCTCTCCTCTCTTTCTTAGACATTGTCAGCCATGCCTGTGACTCTGGAGATATTGTCTCCACTGTCCTCCTCGACTTATCCAAGGCATTTGACACTGTATCCCACACAAACCTTCTCAATCGCCTTTCTAACCTCAATCTCTCCCTAGATTCCCTTTCCTGGTTCAAAAGTTATCTCTGTGATCCCAAGCTGTGAAATGGCAAACTGGTATCTCTACCTTCCTTCCTACCCCTACCGGAGTTCCCCAGGGTCCTATTCTCGGACCAATGCTCTTTAATGTCATCTTCAATGATTTTCACTCTGCAATTCCAAACACTCAAATAGTGCAATATGCAGACGACTCCACTTAAGTCTGCTCAGCCTCTTTCTTTCCCGAGCTGCAGGCCAAGACCCAACTGGCCTTCACAACTACAGAGAATTGGATGCTTCAAAACCATCTCTCCCTTAATGCCAATAAATCCAAAATCATTCTTTTCTCCCCCTCAAGAGCCCTCCCACTTGATAAGCACTCCTTTTCAAGGTCATCAGCCTCACCCACTCCTCAATAGAAGTAGTTACTTGTGCCAAACTACTTGGTGTTACCATTGATGAACACCTGAAATTTAATACTCCTATTCAACTAAAAATAAACCCATCAGAAGCTCTGTATGCTTTATAGATACCCTCACTTTCTATCAATAGCGACAAGACAAACCCTCACCTCCACCTTCCTTCTACCTTCTCTGTTGTATGTGCTCCTCTTCTAACCAACCTCATAGCTTTTATCTCCTCAAAACTAGAAAGTTGCTACAACAAAATAGCCAAATTTGCTACTATTTCTACTTATTCCACACACCATTGCATCTCCCTGCATAGTCTTAAATGGTAAGACCTCCCTAATCATCTTGACTACCTTCAGCTTACTACTTCCCACAAACTAATCTTTAAACCCACTGCTTGCCCTGCACTAACTAATGTCTTGCCTTTCTACACTCCTCTCAGGCCCCTAAGATCAGCCCACCAAAATCTTCTTTTAGTACACAAACCTAAACGACCCCCTGGCCACCTTCTTTCTTATACTATAGCAAAAAAATTGAACTTGCTTCCTCCCCTGCTAAGAATCACTACAAACCCTGAACAATTCAAATCTCTACTCCATTCCCACCTCTCCAAAAACTGTAAATGTAATTGTATACTTCCTACCTAAATCCACTAACGTCACCTATTCATGATTCTCCCTCTTGCCCCTCTTCATCCAACTCTATCTTCAGCTCCCCACCCTCAGCTTCTTTAACAATTTTCTCCCTGTATAAGCTCTATGTAAATACTCTATATATCTTCACATCCTTACTGCTTATAATGCCTCTTCATGCAACTGTATCTTTGACCACAAACGTAAAATGAATCTTTGTCTAATTTTTTCCTCCACCTGGCATTTCTTCTCCTTTTACTACGTTGCACCGCCTCTTTCCTGCACTTCTCTTATTTACTTTTGCACTTCAAATGTATGTGTATCTCATTTTTGCTTTTTTTCTGTGCTAACTACACAAATGTATAACATTTTATTTTTTGTTTGCTTGTAAATTGTTTAATTGTGCAATTTGTTTATAATATGGAGCTTTTCTCCCTGGGCCTCCACTGAAAACAGGCTTTCAGGCCCAGTGGACATCCCCAGTTATCAAACTGGAAATAAATAAATAGTGAAGCTTAGTTCAGAGTGTTTTTTCTTTATTTGTACGAGTCTGTCCATCAGTGTTAGTTTCAGTATTTTCTGTGATTTGAACTCTGGTTTACTGCAAATGTACAGTATTTTCATGCTGTTTTATTAAATGCTTAAAATGTTATTGTGGCTGGTCCTTGTAGAAAGTATTTAACCTTGAAGAGTACTTGTATTTGGTGGCACTGTGGGCCACGACAGAAGGGCTAGCCATTGTGGTGAACTACTGCGATTTGTATTAGTACTAATATTGCACAGTCTAATTGGACACTTTTTAAGGGCTTTAGCTGGTTGGGGAGTATCTGGTGGCAGTGATAGCTACCTTATAGTCTGGGCAGAAGCAGGCATAGCTAGTAAACCCTTGCCAGCCTTTCCCAGGTTTGTGTACAAATCAAATCAGTGTTAGCTACTTGGGGCAGGGACACGAAGCACTGGGTTTAGAGAGAGGGTTCTGTAGGACTTGGCTTGGGCACATGGATGAGGACCTAACCATGCAGCTGTACCATTGGAGGGTCTTACTGGGGACTTGGGCGACAGACATCCAGACTCGGGCTGTGTGTTCCCTGTGTGCTGTTAAGGGAAGTTGTACTTTATGCAGAGAGATCTGCATCTGGAAATACTGAGTGTATCCATTTGTATTCCAAGTGCATGTCCGTCTCCAGCATCAGTGGTAAGGATTCAGGCTCCTTGATCACTGACCCATTGTGGGGACGACACATTGATGGCCATCACATTAGTGGCAGTGGTGGGCATCACAGCCCTGACCCCCTTTCAGCACTGAGGAAGGGTGGAGAGGTTTATTTTCGTTAGCCATCTAGGTTGTAGAAAAGTTTCTCTGCACAGAGAGCCATCCTCTCTAATCTTGGTTCCTGTCCTGTGCCCCTCATTGAGTCCGAGCTCTAAGCCCATCATTACTGCTCCTCAGGGTAAGCTCACTCGAAACCACGCACACTTCCCTGAGGGCATCACCCTCTTCTGACACCTCTCCCAAGCACTCACCGGAAGAGTTTCCTTAGAAGAGGACATGCAAGAGGAGGCACATACCCCAATGGAATCTGTCACTGAGGCCACAGAGTTTGATGAGGTGGAAGGATCTCTCTGATCTGCGCCCTGATGACCTTTCTCTTTTGGGGGCATTCTAAAGATCTTCAAGCAGACAGGTGGCTGGCCCTCCCACAGTCTTTCTCCTGAGGAATCTGTGTTCGTGGAGGCTTTTGGGCCTGGCTCATCTACATCTTCGTTAATCTCCCCCCCCCCAAGATGGATGAGCTTATTGACCTAGTCTCCTGCTGAGCTTGTAAGGAACTGGACACTGTCAAGCCCATCCCCAAACATTCAAATAAATTCTTAACCCCCCCCCCCAATCACAGACTTCATTGGAGCAAGCATGTTCCAGTTGATGCCATAGTTATGATGGCCACCAAGAAGGAGCTAGCGGAGCAAAGCTCCTCTGTCCATGCACCAAACAGCAAGTCTAGAGCAATGGACAGGCTTGGAAATTGTACATGCACCTCAACTACCTTCCCACTGAGGTCATTAAATTAACTGGCACACTTGCTCACTTGCAGAGAAGTGATCAAGGAGCTTATAAACTTAGTCCGTGTCTGTGGAGGACCGCTGGGTTTCTCCTCGGCTGGTCACACTGTCTGTTGCCAATTCTTCAGTGAGGTTAATTTCCCATACAAAGGAGGGTACTGCACGAACAGTGTTTTAAGCATAGCCGTTGGACTTGCCTGGATGCAGCTATGCGACTTTTCGGAACCTTTCAAGCTGTCCTTTGTTAATGCCCCCTTTGGCTGCTCCTTTTTGCCATCAGCAAAGATATGCTCATTTGCAGTAAACAGAAGGGTAAGACCTTGTCTGTCGTTTGGAGTTAAGTTCTCTTCCCCTCAGCAGGAGTTCTCCAGGAACTAACAAGGTGGTAGACTGTGGTTATGAAATTCTGGGACCTTTTCAGGACTCGTGCTTACTCTAGAGGCAGAGGAGGAGGTTTTAATGGCAGAGGTAGGAAGGGTTGGTTAGAAACCAGGCTTCAGTCTCTCCTTCTCTGATAAGACCCTATTAGTGCTCCTGAAGCACTGCCAGACTGTCAATCTCTGGATGTAGTCAGAGGGTTGTTTCCTTGCACCTACAAGCCTGGACAAATCTCACAAACACATGGATAGTAAGGATAATATCCAGAGGTTACTACATTCCCTTATCCCTTCTATCTCCCATCACAAGGAAGAAACTCCCCAATGTTCCACATATTCAGAGAGAGGACACAGCTCAAGAGGTTCAAATGCTGCTACACAAGTCCTCCACAAGGTTCCACCCATATAAGTAGGATTCCAAACTTCTGTTTCTTTAATGCCAAAGAAAACGGGGTACCGGAAACCAACTCTGGATCTAAGCAATCTGAATCAGTATGCAAAGTCAAAAGTTCAGAATGGTTAAAGTTCAGTCCATTGTGCCTCTTCTGTGTAAGGACAATTGGATGTGCTGTATAGTTCTCTAGGATGCATACTATCATATCAAAGTACATGGTGCTCCAGGAGACTTGTACGCTTTCTGCTGGGAACCAATCACTACCAGTTCAGAGCACTGCCCTTTGGTCTCACCTCGGCCTCCAGCATGTTGAAATGCATTGCAGTCATGGCAGCTCCCTTGAGATTCAAAGGATTCCAGGTGTTTCCCGATCTAGATGATTGGCTCCTCACTGCCCCAACCAGGCATCAACTTCTACAAGCCAGGGATTACTTGCTACAGATTTCCAGCTCCCTAGGCATCACGATAAACCTTGCCAAATCGAAGCAGATGCCTGTACAGAATCTGGAATTTATAGGAACTCAACTGGATACTGCAACTCATGTGACATCACTTCACATGTTATTGAGAAGTCAGATGCCAAACATGCACTCTTCTGTGTGTCTTCCCCCCCGGCAAGGCTAGTGTTGCAAGCTTGTTGGATCTGTCTGTTGCCATTTTTCTAGTTCCTCTAGCAAAATTTTGACACTCCTCCATTGGACACTAGCAGTTCAGTGGGCTGATCGTGTTTCACTGTTGCAGTCATTACTCTTGGGTTATCCTGCTGGCAGGCTACCCGAAGTCGGCCTGAATTCCAAAGTCTAGGTCCGGCGTCGGTTGCTGTCACCACTTCCTTGACGTCAGTGTACCATTTTTCTAGTTCCTCTAGCAAAATTTTGACACTCCTCCATTGGACACTAGCAGTTCAGTGGGCTGATCGTGTTTCACTGTTGCAGTCATTACTCTTGGGTTATCCTGCTGGCAGGCTACCCGAAGTCAGCCTGAATTCCAAAGTCTAGGTCCGGCGTCGGTTGCTGTCACCTCTTCCTTGACGTCAGTGTACCAGGGGTATAAAAGATGCAGCAGACTCCATTTTCCATCTTACTTCCCGCGTGGTGCCCGAAGCAAAAGCAGTTAGCAAGTGCCGGTCGGACGACTCCTGAGATTTTCAGACGAATTTCAGATCCAAAGTCTTCATTAAAGCTAAGTACCCCATTGGGGAAACTTTCTTCTTGCTCCAGACCGATGTCAGCGAAAGTTAATTGTATTTCTTGTGGGAAGCAAATATATCTTAAGGATTTTCATTCTTACTGTTTTCCTTGCCTAGGCCCTGATCGTAACGTTGCTAGCTGTCAGTTTTGTGCTAGATTCAACCAACACACTAAGCATGTGTGCGTTTGAATTTTCGGCCAAAGTAATGAAAAGTAAAATTATATAATGCCGTCGGAACAGACGACCGGAGTTTCTACAAAACGCATGGAAAAAGAGGACAGGCATCAGAGATCCAAAACCATCGAGGCTTCCGCTAAGCCAGTCGCCAGCTCTCAGTGAGGTACTTTCGCAGCCACTGACGCTTGCTACCTCAGAGCCACAGGCCGCTGATGACGCCCATGTGGAGCCAGCTAGGCCTCTGGATACTCAAGGTATTGGACACTCTGAAATCTTTCCCTCAGATGGGTCCGGAGCCGCTGAGCAGGCATCGGTTTCTGAGGGTGTGTTCAGACCTACGCAGCTATATGTAAAGCCTGCTTCAGCTTCTAAAGCAGCTTTAAAGACAAAGAAACAAGTACAGCATTCTCCAGGACAAACTTCCATGCCTAAGAAACAGATGCTCAAAATGGCCGAAGACCTTATTACCTTGATCAGGGGTTCCCATCCCCCTCCTAAGAGGCCTAGGCAAGATACTGACTCTTCAGATCAGGTTTCCATTTCCTCTGACTCCTCTTCTGTACAGGAATACTCTCTTCCTCCCTATGAGGATTCTGATGCTGAAGAATCCATTCCTTCAGCCTCTCCTCCTGAGGATTATTCTTTTGGGGAAACCTTGCATACCATGAGGGAGCACTTCCACTGGGAGAGCCAATATTACTCAGAATTAAAGAAAAGGCTTGGAGATTTTTTTTACTTCCTCAGCACATTCCTTTTGCTATTCCCCTGTGCTAGACATTGTAGATGTATTTTCAGAGTCCGGCCTTTCTCCAGACTCCTTACCTCCAGCCCCTGTTAAACCAGACAGATACTACAGGGTTCCAGATTCATATAAATTTCTTTATAAAAACCCTGCTGCTGACGCAGAAACTATTTCTCAGGGTCCCAAAGGGGTTAAGGCCGCTACTGCAAAAAAATCCTATCCCTTCTGACAGGGATTCAAGGGCACTAGACAGATGGGGGGAAAAAGGTTTACACTTCTGCTACTTTGGCTGTGAGGGCTTTAAATTGTCAATTTCATATGATTAAATATCAGCAATACTTAATGTCACTGTTGAAACCGAAAATGTTGGCCAATTCTGATTGTGCAGAAAATAAGGAAATGCATGATTTATTGCATGCAACTGAACAACTGGGAAAGCACACATTGCAATGTGGTTATGATTATCTGGAGGCCTCCTGCAGGGCCGCAGTTACGGGTTTTGTCATTAGGAGGCATGCTTGTTTAAAGGAACAAAATATGCCTGATCATGTTAAAGCAAAATTATTAGATGCTCCATTACAGCATGATACTTTATCTGGTGTTAAAGCAGAGGAGGTATTGAAGAAAATGAAGGACAATGCGCAATCTATGCAAACAGTAAAGGATTTTTTTACAGGTTCAGCCACCAAGATTTAGCAGGAACTGGCCTACAAAGAATTGGTCCTTTCCAGTGTCGGACAGGCCACAAAGAGGCAGTTACAGACGTCCCAGAGGCAGATCCCAGCCCCAGAGCTCATACAGGCCTAAACAGTGGGGTGCTTCTACCTCCAAAAGTGAAGACAAAGCACAGCCATACAGGAAACAGTCCCAATGGCTTGCCTCTGCAAGCACCAAGCACATATATTTTTGCAGCCCCCTTAGGGGGAAAACTAGCACTTTTCTTTCAAAATTGGCACATGATCACCCAGGACAAATGGGTATTGAATATAGTGTCCCAGGGCTACAGGTTCCACTTTCACACCCTGCCAAAGGCAAAAGGAATGCCAAACCTTCCACACAATCAGTGGGCAGAGGCACAAAAACAAGTTTCGTCCCTTATGAACATGAGGGCCATTCAGCAAGTACCACAGCAAGAGCAGGGACAAGGATTTTACTCAAGACTTTCCTTGGTACCCAGAAAGGACAAAGCCTGGAGTCCAATACTGGACCTGTCTTTTCTAAACACATTTCTGGACGTTTCAAAATGTTAACTCTGCAGTAGCTTCTGCCCATGCTGGGCAAGAAGGCTTGGCTTGTAACTTTGAACCTAAAAGAGGTATACCTGCATGTCCCAATCAGACAATCTTGCAGAAGATACCTCAGATTCATAGCTGGCTCAATGCACTACCAATTGTCTGCACTGCCCTTTGGCTAATCTACTGTGCCCAGGGTCTTCACAAAATGCCTGGCACCAGTAATTGCATTTTGCAGACAGAAGAATTCAAATATATCCTTATTTGAACGACTGCCTTATACAAGCAGAGAACAAGGACACTCTACTAAAGCATCTGGCGTTCGTAAAGAGATTAATTTGCCTAGGGTACACAGTAAACGTAAAGAAATCAAAACTAATACCCCCTCAAGAGATAATATTCCTGGGTGCAAACTTAAATACAACTGCCCAGATGGCTTATCTCACACCAGACAGGCCAACTAACTTCTTACTTCAAAATGTTGGCAACAAAGACCCAGTTATCTGCAAGAAAAATTCTGCAGGCTTTGGGCTTCATGGCATCCTGCATTCTGGTAATTCCATATGCCCGACTGCATACGAGGAAACTTCAATGGTACCTAAAAAGTGTATGGACTCAACATTGTCAAAGCCTGGAGGCATTAATTGCCCTCAGGAGTTATGATGGTGGGCACATGCCTGTCACTTCAACAAGGGACAGCCATTCACTCTACCCACAGCCAGGCAGTCAATAACAGATGCATCAGATTATGCCTGGGGAGCACACCTGGCAGGAAAATGTATTCAGGGCACATGGTCCACAAGCTAAATGCATCTACAGATCAATCAAAAAGAGATGCTAGCTGTTCAGAATGCCCTGACAGCTTTCAAGGATCTACTCCATCCAGGGCAACTACCGATAAGGACGGACAATACTACAGTCATGTGGTACATAAACAAGCAGGGAGGCACACATTCCTACCCTCTCTGCAGACAAGCCATGACTTTGTGGGACACAGCATTGGCTTATCAAGTACACCTGCAAGCACAATTCCTGCCAGGAAAGAACAATACTCTGGCAGATGAACTAAGCAGAAACCTCACTGATCCCCGCGAGTGGAAACTGGATCCATAAGTCTTCAGCATGATAAAGGAATGGGGATGCCCAGACATAGATCTGTTTGCCTCCCCTCACAACTGCCAACTACAGAAATTCTGCACAAGGACTTATCACAAGCAAGCATGGAAAGTAGATGCTCTGTCATTCAGCTGGAAAAGTCTAACAGTATATGCCTTCCCTCATCTGCCTTTCCTCCCCAAGGTACTCCTAAAGGTCATACAAGAGAAGCCAAGAATGATCCTGATTGCCCCAGACTGGCCACGCCAGCACTGGTACCCAATCCTAAAAAGTTTGTCTCAAGGCCCAGCCTGGACAGTGCCTCTAATTCCTCACTTACTGACCCAGCGAAACAATCCGATTCTGCACAGCCAACTCAGGACCCTAAATCTAACAGCATGGCGGATAATGTAACCATTCAAAACACACCCTCTCTAAAGCAGTGATGGAGGTTATTTTGGAGGTCAGGAGGCCCAGTACCAGAAAATCTTGTGCAGAAAAATGGAAAAGATTCTGTGTTTGGAACCAAGCACAAGGAATTGACACCTGTACCAAATATTCCTCAGATTTTACAGTACCCAACTGAGATGCTGGACAAAGGCCTGTCCTTTTCATCAATTTAAAATTCATGCCTCTGCCATTTCAGCTCATTACAATACGGAACCTCCTATTTTTTCCCCTCCATTGCTAAGGCAGTACCTCAGAGGGGCCAAAAACATAAGACCTCCAAGGAGAGAGCCCCAATACCTGCATAGGACCTCAGTTATGTCTTGGAAAAACTCACACTGCCTCTTTTTGAGCCAGCCAGTACAGCTGATATAAAGTTTTTATCTTGGAAAACAGCTCTGCTCCTAGCAATAACCTCTGCTAGACTAGTTTCAGAGCTACAGGCACTCATGGCTGTGGAACCTTTCATCATTTTCCATCCAGACAGGGTTTCTCTAAGGACGAACCCAACATTTATGCCCAAGGTAGTGTCCAGTGTGGCCCTTAACCAAACCATTCATTTGCCTACCTTTTATCCAAACCCACAGAATAAGGGTGAGAGACTTCTGCATTCCTTGGACATACACAGACAACTACGCTTCTGCTTAGAACGAAGTCTTTCAGAAAAACTGAGCAACTTGTAGTGGCATATGCTGCAGGATTTCAAGGAAAGCCCATCTCAAAACAGACTATTTCAAAATGGATGGGCCACTGCGTTCGTTTCTGCTACTCGCAACATGGCAAATCAGTGCCCAAGGGCATTAGACCTCATTCTACCAGGGCAGTGACAGCAACAGATGCCAGACCTAGACTTTGGAATTCAGGCCAACTGAGGGAAGCCTGCCAGCAGGATAACCCAAGAGTAATGACTGCAACAGTGAATACACTCTAACATCTACATTTATTTATTTATTTTATTTATTTAACATTTGTTGACCGGGAAAGTCCGACTAGGTTCCACAGAGCCTGTTTTCAGCGGAGGACCGGGGAGAAATGCTCCAGATGCATGTCTTTGGAATGTGGGAGGAAACCGGAGTACCCGGAGGAAACCCACACGAACACAGGGAGAACATGCAAACTCCAGACAGAAGGCACCCCAGCTGAGAATCGAACTAGAGAACCTCTTGCTGTGAGGCGACAACGTTAACCGCGGCACCACTGTGCCGCCCCAATTATGTTAGGTACACAACTGTACTTCACCAGCCTGTATCCTTTCCCATAAAACTCGCTTCCATTTGCAGACATGTTCTCTGGTGGACCCAGTCAGATGATCTAGGCAAACTGTTTTCTTCTACCACAGTGACAACAGACCCTTAACTGGGGTAAGGGGCATTTTGTGGGAAAGATGGTCTAAGGCACATGGTCAGCCCTCCGAGAACAAGTTGCGTGTCATTGCCGTAGAGATGACAGCTGTCCTAATGTTGCAAGCCTTTCAGGACATCCTCCCTCTAGGGACTATGGCAGTCCATACAGGCAACCTGTCAGTCTGGTACATCAAACAAGGAAGAACCCATACCTATCCATTGTGTAGAGATGAAATGGAGGGTCTGGGAATGAGCAGTCTTTCAACTGCTTTCTTATTGCAGCTCACATTCTGGTTAAAATCAGCACACTAGCAGTAAAGTATCCGGTCCATTTTGATTCCCCACAAGTGGTCCTTCAGTCGGACAGTACAGAATGATTTTCGGCCACAGGGGCAAACCTTGCAAACTGCCTCTCCCCTCAAATCCAGCATGTTTCACTGTGACCTCCCCTTCTTCTAGGGGAGTCACCGAGGGAGGCTCAGAGTTGAGATTTGGCCCCCTTTTTGCTTATCCCCCTAGTGCTCTCATTCCAAAGTTCCGTCAGAAAGCAAGAAAGCTGAAGAACTTAGTCATCCTCATTGTCCCT
Organism: Protopterus annectens; assembly: GCF_019279795.1. NCBI lineage: Eukaryota > Metazoa > Chordata > Ceratodontiformes > Protopteridae > Protopterus > Protopterus annectens. The sequence continues at coordinate 766,736,976 of NC_056745.1, read as the reverse complement.
TTTTGGCCTTGACAGGTTTGGTTCCCTTTTCTGTGGTCTCACTTGAAGAATCCTGCATGGATGGTAGAACCCATTCAGAATCTCTCTCGCCCATCCAGAATCCAGCATCCCAATCTTCATGCCCTCAAATTGACTGCATGGTTTCTCCAATTCAGCTATTGTAAGATGGTCCAGGCTTGCTTCCCTAGTTTGTGATATTACCTTGGCCTCCCAGAAGGCCTCAACCAAGAAAGTCTACATAAGTGGAAAAGATTCTCTGTGGATTTCCAAGAAGAATATTGATCCCTTTTCTGCACCTACTTCTGCTGTCCGTTTTTTTTTGAGAAACTGAGAACCCAAGCAACACAAAATGACAAAACACTGAACCAACTGCTGGAATCCAAACAGAAAACGACCAGAACCAGTTGAGACAACTGTTTTATTACAGGAATTAAGCACTTTTGTGTGTGTATAAGTGTTATACACACACGAAAGCCCTTAATTCCTGTAATAAAACAGTTTTGTCAACTGGTTCTGGACGTTCTGTTTGGATTCCGGCAGTTGGTTCAATCTTTTTTTCTTTTTTTTTTTTTTTTTTTGTTACCATGCTTTAAGGAAGGGGCTAGTTTTTCTATTTAACTTCATTTGGCAGCCACATCAAACTTCCATGCAAGTAACTAATCTTTTGTTTCTTTAACAATCTTCCAAACTAAAGCTTTTATGAAGGGGGTTTCCTCCTTAGGCCTCCAATAAAGAATCTGTCTCCTCCTTGGGATCTGACAGTGGTCCTTCAAGCTTTAACTCAAAAGCCTTTTGAACCAGCAGATAAATGTGATATGAAGTTTCATTCCTAGAAGACAATCTTTCTGAACTACAAGCCTCATCAGCTAGGCCTCCTTACATTGTTTTTCATAAGAACATGGTATCTCTGCAAACCAACCCTTCCTTTTTGCCTGAAGTGGTCACGGAAAACCACTTTAACCAGTCCATACAATTACCCATTTTCTTTACAAATTTTTCTAAAAGTGAATGTTGCACCTTCTTGATCACAGGCAGTTAAGTTTCTGTCTTCACAGAACAAAGCAGTACAGGAAGTCTGATAAGCTATTTGTATCTGTTAGTTCCTCCTAACAGCTTAGGTCAAGCAGTATCCAAACTTTACTCTCACCAAATGGATTACTGATTGTGTCACACTGATTTATTCTCAGAAAGGTTTGAAGTTTCCTCCCCCCACAGAGAACACTCTACTAGATCTATGGCTACTTCCGTTTTTTCTTCGAGAAATTCCATTGAGATCTCTGCTGCAGCCACTTGGTCAAAAGCCATACCTTTGTTACACATTACAAAGTGGACGTTGTTTCCAGAAGCAGATCTTCCTTTGGTTCGACAGTGCTCTGACATAACTTCCTTGAGGGGCTCACAGGACATAGATGGGAACTGACCCATTTGTGAGGAAGATTAAAAAGGACATTCAATTTAGAATTTATGTACTTAACATAACTTGGCATCTGCTGTTTATTTTCATTCTTCCTCACCTTCCCTCCCAACAGTCCCACAGCCCTGCCACTTTTTGAAGGATCTTTTAGATGTTGGAACCCTGGCATTCCTGGTTTGAGCCTCCTCATCTTGCTAGTCTGTCCTGTTTAGCACAGTAGGCATTAGGGCAGCAAACTGAGGAGTTGGGATTGATGGGGAGCATTATGGGTAGAGAGAGGAGCTCGAGCTTTGGATCTGAAGTCTTGTTTGTGGCAGAGTTGGATCAGAGGATCTGATCCTAGACCTATTTATGTTGAAGAATGAAAATGAACAACATAGATACCAAGTTATGGTAAATACGTAACTGCTAGTTAGACATGGTCAGCAATTATGGATGTCCAGAGCCACTGACAGTAAGGGTACGCTTACTGAAACCATACGTTTTCATAATTAATTTTTAAGCTAGGCTGTTATAATCTCAAGTAAAATGATTTAATGCAAGATGTCTTACTTTCCTGGATGCTAAACAGTATTTGTAAGGGGCAGCTGTATTTGTGCTGACTGTCTAGTGTAACAGTCTTGGGCAAGCACTTGCACAGAATGACTTGTCTGGAGCTGTCTTTGCATGAAATGGTTAATGGTCAGTCATGGTATCCTAGATGCAGATTGTGGGAAGAGGTTTGTAGCTGGCTTTCTCAAGTCAGTCTTTTGAAAGGAACCTGAATTGTAAGGGATCTTTGAGTCTCCTTACATCTCCCACTCTACTTTTAAGATCTGTTCTTCAAATCAAGAAGCAGTTTTGTAGATGAGAAGACACTGGACTTCAGTGTTATGCTAAATGTTGCCCAAAAAGATTGTTCCACTAGCCTAGCAGTGACAGCCCTGGCTGTGGAAGTTTGGTTCTGCAGATTTTCCTCTGTTTACATAACTGCCATCAAACAACCAAATTGGATGCAAGCCATGGTCCTCCATACTTAATGGCTTTTAGACTCTCCCCTCCCAGAAGGGGACCCATTCGGACACCAGATATCTTTAAAATATTTGAGACTGGTCCAAATGCTTTTAATCAGTGTGTTTGCAGTGGTAACTGTAGTCGTACAAGAGGACTGCATATTGTACTTTAAAAAAAACTTGTGGTGACTCCCCATTAAAAGAGCATTTCTTTATTTCCCCGAGTGGGTGCTGCTGTCCTTTGTAGGGTTGATCATTAACTGAGAGTACTTTGCCTATATCAGATTTCCTTCACTGGATTAGAGTAGAACAAATTCTAATCCTTCAATTCTTCCAGTAGAAAAGTTCATTTGTAGTCATAGAATTGGCATCTGCATTGAAGAGGTGGTAAGAAGGTATAAATTGTCTAGGGCTTGGTGAAGCTATAGTTTTAGAACCATGCGGTTGTTTTGCACTGGGTGATATCAGTGGTTTGTCCCAACACATTAAGTTCGACACCAAGAAAATATCCAGTCACTGGAAAAGTAGACTTTTTCCACAAACCATCATGTAGAGGGTACTCCATCTTGGGTTACTGGTGATGGATCTTTAATTGGAAACATGTAGTTTGCTAGGATTTTAAACAAATTTCATGGAAGTGGTGCCTCTTGGAGATGAGGTTCTGCATCAACCAGTTTGAGGCTATAGCTGTTGTCTTTGCTTTAAAAATCCTTAAATAGTTATCTCGTGACCAAGTATTGCAGTCACTTCAGGTTGTACACAGACAGCTATAAACACCTACACACCTTAAAGCTGGGAGATAGCATGCATCATGTGTTAGGCCTTGGAAAGGATCAGTGTTTCACATCTTGATAAAGTTGAATGTACTGGCAGAGTTGCTGTGCAAAGCTACTTCAGTCATCTCCTGCATTTGTGGATTTTGGAACGTTTGATTTGAAAGTTATAGAAGGGGGCCAGTCAGAGGTCAGTTGCTACCCAGAGGAATAGATCTTACCTCAATCCAACATGGTAAGTTTGCAGTACATGTATTTTATATTCTGTAGAGTCCAGCATGCCTGCCTTCTTCCATTTTTTTTTTGTTTGCCTTGATGGAAAATTCTGGCAAGATGTACTTGACTGTTGTCTCTGATTCCAGGCTTCTGGCTTGGGGCTCTGCCACAGTTGAAATGATAAAGCAGATTTCACTTGAAGCACAAGTCTTTGTGTTGACCTTCTGAATACTTCTGTATCTTCTACCCAGAATGAATGCAGCAATCAGAAAAACCTTACTTGCCAGACCTATGCCTTCACAAGGAGAGGGGGTAAAGTTTATCAATGTGGGTAGACTGGTCAGTAGCATGCATTTTAGTCAGTTTTGCAGGTAACCCAATTTGTGTAAGTCATACTGGATGTTTTTTTCCCCTCATTTATTCCATGAACAAGGTCTCCTGTTCTTAGTCTTATGAGGGGCAAGATTGTGACTTACTGGCTGATCAGGCAGTCCTTTGACAGGGTTGTATGTCACATCCAGGTTTTGAAAAGTCCCCTCTTCATGGCATTTAAGCATCATAATTGATACTTTGTCCACCCATGTGTTCAAACTTCCAACTGTTTTGAAGTTTGTATCTTAAATATTTTTCTAGTGGTCGTAATCTGTGTACAGCATCCAAGTTCAGACCCGCAAGTGTGAAATATGTAGTCTCTGACAAGAATCAGGTGCCCTCAGTTTCCATTCCAGTTCCTTCTAAAAGCTTCTGAAATTGACCCAAAAACTATTTCCACACTGAATGGCCAGAGTTTTCATTATCTTGCTTGAAATTCATAAATGTGGAAATATGGAACTTTTCATTGCCCCGATGGAAAGGTAGTCTGTCTCAAAAATCTAACCTTCCTGAGTGGTATGTTAGTGGCTTTTTCACCATCAGGTGGCTTACCATCTTTTGGATATTTTTTGTGAAAAGGCCATTCATTTCTACCAGAGTTATGGTTGCTTCCATTGTTTCAAGAATGTTAGCATTGTGATGGACTTGTACTGTTGCTACACAGTCATTTGTGTACCTTAAGCAAACAGAAGCTGAACTGCAAAGTCACAGTAGACTAATCATGTGGACTTTTTACATTTTGGCTTCCCTGACTCCTTCCAGTGTAGTGGATCCAATTTTTTGGGTTCAACCATGTCATAGATCCATCCAGGAATGGAATTCTGTCTTTAGTGTGAGACACTTAGCTTAACAGGAAATCCACATTGGATGCACACCTTCTCTAGCTTATGCAATTTATACACACAGTTCCATCTGACTTTGTCTGCAAGGCGAGAACTTTTTCATTTATATTAAATGAAGGTGCCAGGTGTTCATTTGCAGAATGTGAATTGTGTCTTGGGGTAAACTAGATGGTTCAGAGTCTAATTTTGTTATTGGTGTATGATGTCACAAAATAGAACAGATGTGAGGATAAAGCCAATAATGGACTTGTTGGAGTGTCTCCTCTTAGATGTAAAGTGTATTTTTGGTACTTCTGAGAACCATTGGGATGTTTCAGGAAGGTATAATGTCAGTGTCTGAATCCCTTCTGTCATTTGTCCGCTAGAGTAAGCTTTTTATTGCAGAGTCTCTGCTTTTTAAGGAGTATATCTGGATAATTGGTTTCCAGACTGATAGTGAAGCATATAGGAGAAATGGAAGAAAATATTACAGGAATTTGGTGCTAATGCTCATGAGAGTTTGTCTAGAAAACTCCTGACCATATATGGATCCAAAGTACTTTTTTTGTGGTCACTGTCAGGCTAGCAAGTACCAGCCACATCTGTAACCTGGATGTCCCTGAATGACACATGATTGACTTACCCAGACTAGGGCATCATGTGTATGGCGCTGTGAGTTGAAATCTATATAGCTGTTGTGCTTTGGCTTAACTTGTCCAGTTGTAAAGTTCGCTTGACTCGAATGCCAGTGACAGCTAACTGAAACTTTGCATCTGTTTGCCAGGAATCTCACTGGAGAAGTCTGAGAACCTAAGTCTGAGCAGAAACACCCATATGCAGTAGTTCAGGGTGTTTGAATAGCAGACTGTCAACACAGGATTGTAACATTTAGGTTAGTGTTGTATTGGCATACTTGGTTATATGTCCTTTTTTGTATAGGGTCATCAGAATTTGCAGAGTGCTTTCTGCATGTGGTCAAACCTGGTTGGTTTGCAGGTTTTTGTTTGACATTAAGATCAGGAAATTGCTTAGCAGCCCTTGTGTAAGAGTGGGTCATTCATCCTAAAAGGACATTAAAGCAGAAACAGACCACCAAAAGCCAGTCATCCTTATCTGTAGGGCAGCTTAGGCACAGGCCTAATCTACTCAAAAGCAGCCCCTGTCATTAAGAAGCCTATAGTGTTTTCTAGACTAACTTTTGGCTCTTTGGCTTCCTCAATATTTTGTCCTAAGTGCTTGAAGATATGGTTCTGGTTACCTAGCATGGCTTGGAAGTAAATGTTGGGCGCATTTTCCATAGAGCTTCTGAAAAATAGCTACATCTTCAGGTTAAGGCAAATAAGTACCAGTCCGACACAGCTGCAGGTAAAATCCACAAAACTTTAATAAAAACAAAAAGTAAGAGTAAGCACTTTCACAGTATATTCCTACCAATTCTTCAAACTGAATACTAAAGAACACCAGCGTAATTTAAATAGCACATCAGTAAAACAATCAGCACATCAATTAAGCATTCAGTAGTTAGTGCCAGTACATAACACAAACCTATATATCAATGTTTTAAGGGTCTGGCTTTCAGAAAAGGTTTGAGAGACTACCTCATTTAAACCAGGTGCTTTATCAGCATTTAAAGATGAATTCCACTTCTGTTAAACGGATTCAGTCTGGTTCCTAATGTCCCCCCCTCTTGAACTCTGAAATTATCTCAAGCACTAAGAATCCCAAATGATTATCTGTCCCATAATTAATGGCATGCTCAGCTAGAGCATTAGTTTCTTTTCTATTTTTTGATGCCTTTTTGATCTAAAATTCTTTTAGCGGTCTATTGCTCATCCCAACATAAGCATGACATTTAATACAATAAAGTAAACTATATTAGATGTCTTAGTCAGCATAAAAATTTGCCTCATTTAAAATTCATACCAGGATGTACATATTTGCAACGCATATGAATGAACTTACATGCTGCATGTTAGAGGAAATCTAATCACCTCTTTAACCTCAGTGGTTCCAGTAATAACTCTATCTGCGTAATAGGGTCTACATTTACCCCGTCTCTCTAAAGGCTTTTTTAATACACTAATTGTGATCTGTTTCTTTATACCCTCTGTTAAGAAACTCCATTTTAGGGACGCTAATGCTGCTTCCTCTAACATACTGTTTGGATGTACAGGGTGTTTGTGACATTAAGAGGAATTGGGCTATACATGGCACCATGGATAAACTAAAAGATGTTAGACACAGTTCCATAGTTTTCTTTTAAGAACAAGAAGTCACTGAAGACTCTTGTGCTATAATACCTCTCTGTAACAAGGAGACTATATCTGATGGGAAAGGGACTTTCAGTGTAGAAATTGTACAGCATGTAAGTTCATTCATACGGGTTGCAAATATGTACATCCTGGTATGAATTTTAAATTGGAGACAGATTTTTATGCTGATTTTAGGACGTCTAATATAGTTTACTTTATTGTATTAACCGTCATGCTTTTTATGTTGGGATAAGCAATGGCTAAAAGACAGAATTTTAGAACTTCAGAGACAAAAAAATAGAAAAGCAACTAATGCTCTAGCTAAGCATGCCATTAATTATGGCGCGGATCATCATTTTAGATTCTTAGTGCTTGAGATAATTTCAGAGAGTTTGAGGGGGGACGTTGGGAACCGCTAAACAGAAGTGGAGTCTATCTTTAAATGCTATAAAGCATCTGGCTTAAATGAGGTAGTCTCTTAAACCTTTTTTTGAAAACCAGACCCTTAAAACATTGACACTAGTACATAGGTTTGTGTATGTACTGGCACTTTAACTTTTGTATGCTTAATTAATATGCTGATTTTTTTGATGTGCTATTTAAATGACTCTTGTATTCTTTAGTATTCAGTCTGAAGAAGCGGTAGGAATATACCGTGAAAGCACTTAATCTTTTACTTTTGTTATTATTAAAGTTTTGTGGATTTTACCTGCAGCTGTCTGGCTGGTACTTATTGCCTCCACTTCTCATTTGAAAGTGCCATTCCTTATTCGCTCTTAGATTACTGTTTTTTTTCAAACATCTTCAGGTTGCCCTTTGACACTTTCATTCCATGTCCTCCAGCTATAGGAAGAAGTGTGATCTGTTTTTTTTTTTTTTTTAAAAAAGCCTTTCATCCAGTGGTATCTTGGGGTGCACAAATTTACCCCAGAGAAAATGTCTCAAGTTATTGTTCTGACCAATATTTCATAACTTGTAATCCTATTCAGAACAGTCCATTCTGTTTGAGAAATGTTCAGCCTATGCCTTTGGGTGAATTTTCAGATTTCTTCTCCAGGTGTACCACACTTAAGGCTTCTTAATTAACACTAAAAGTTTGGCATGTTAATGTTAAATGTTAAGTTGTATATCTCCCCTTCATTCTTGCTGGTTGCGTTCGGAGCCAATCCTCTGCTCCGACTGCCATCTTCTAAAGCTTGAGAGCTACATACTGGCTCGAGGCCTCCCCATATCCCATGATGCCTGGCGCTAGAAACCCAGATCTCGTTTGCTGCTTCTGCTGCGAGGTTGCTCTACTGGCTCAGGTCATATAAAACTTTTATATTGTGTCTTTTCTGTCATAAAACTAGTTAGTTTTAGCATAGAAATTCTCGTTTAGATACATCTTTGGTATTAGTGTGTTTGTGTCTGAATCCTTGCCTTTTCCCCTCAAACTCGTTTTTATTTAGTTTCCTCTCCCCCTTTTCTCTTTCCTCTTAAGGTTTTCCATTTAAGTCAGAGGATTACCTTGCCTCTAAAAGGTTTCCGTTTTAAGTTGGAGGATAACCTTTTTTCTCCTTGTCTCTTTTAAAAAAAAAAAAAAAAAAAATCCTTTATTTTTGTTTAGCTATAGTTCATTATAGTTGTAGTGTAGTGGCTCTGCTAACTGTAGTGTATTTTTGTTGTTTGTTACCTTAACCCTTTGGTGTGTGTTTTTTCCTTTGTTTTTCTTTCAGGATGTCCAAAGATCCTAAGCCGTCCAGATTCATGAAGTGTGACTCATGCTGTCAGAAGATGTCTCTGACAGATGGTCACACTTGTGTTTATTGTCTGGGTGCCGTGCACCTGCAGGACTCTTGCTCGATTTGCCAAGCATTCAGTCCGAGTCCTGCAGGAGCACAAAAACAAATTTATCTTGAGGAGTCTGCTTAAACCCCAAGATTCACCAGCAAAGGCTCAGCCCGTGAAATCTTCTAGGCCACCTAAACCTTCGGCTCCCAGTTCAGAGCTGTCGTTGGGTGAAGCCATACCATCCATCTCGGCTCTGGCTGAAACCGATGTTCCTCCCTCCCAGTCGGCTCAGACATGTTCTTTGGAGCCGTCTGAGAGTCGAAAAAGGTCCAGGTCACTTTCTCTGGAGTCGATACGTTCGGCTCCGAAGTCGCCTCCGCTCCATTCGGAGCGTAGTCATCGCTCATCCCACTCTGCTCGGTCCTCAAGACTTTCGGACCATGACTTGGCAAGAGTGGTCAGTAGGCTGTTAAAATCGCAGGCCCTAGCCAAAATGTTGTCCAGCCCCCATCAGGCATCTGCTCTGTCCACAGCTGTAGATATTCCTCTTCCAACTCATCCTATGAGCTCAGAGCCGGAGTTCGTTGGGGTTCGATTCGTGGAACCGTCGGCTCAGATACTTTCTCCTTCGGTTCTGTCTGCTCCGATCCCTTTCATGGAACCAACCCTGGAGGGATCTGGGCGCTGAGACTCCCTTGTCTGCTCCAAGGGGGCGAGTGGCATCGGACTCTTATCTGACCCCACTCTCCCCCTTGGCGCTTTGGCTCATGTGAGCTTGGCTCCCACATCTGCCTCGTAGCCGTTCCCCTCTGTACGGGGAGGGGTTCTGGTTTCTTAGGAACTGGCGCCATCTCTGTGTCCGGGCTCACAAGAGGAAATGCAAGAGGAAGCATGTTGACTCCCCCCAGTCTGTCATGTCTGATACCGACTTAGGAATCTGAAGGGTCCTCATAGGCAGAGGGGGAACTGGACTGCCCTAAGCCCTTCCGAGGATGAGTCTGTATTCCTGGACGCATTTGAATCCCGATCTTCCACCTCCTGGATGTCTCCACCTTTCGACCCACTGATGTCTGTGGTGGCTCGGAAGGCATGGACGGCTCCAGACAGTGGAACAGACCCCTAGAAGACCTGCCAAATTCATTACTGCGCCACAGGACAAACCGTTCTTGACCAAAGGTGTCCCCTTTGATGCCATGGTGGTAGCAGCGGCCACAAAGGAGTTGGCTGAAACTTCATCTGTCCATCCCCCTAACAAAGGAGTCCAGGACGATGGACAGATATGGGAAGCGGATGTTCTCTTCAGCGACCTTTTCTATGCAGTCCCTGAATTACCTGTGCCACTTCACCCATCTTCAGAGGGATCTCCTGAAAGAGCTTGGAGATGCCCTCCAAGATCCATCAGCTGAGGGGGCCCAGGCTAAGGCAGCCTCCCAGCTGGCAACTCTTAAGTCAGTGGTAAACTCCTCCATGAGGCTCATTTCGTATGCAGCCGATGGGGCAAGTAGAGCCACAGGCACAGGCGTGGCCCTAAGGAGGCATGCTTGGATGTGGCTATAACTTTGCGGAACCTTTCAGAGCGTCCTTCAACACCCCTTTTGATGGTTCCTCTCTCTTTGGATCACAGGTGAAGGATACCCTTACCAGGTGTGAGCAGGAAGGCAAGACTCTCTGCTGTAGGAATCTGTTTTTCCACTCCTTCCAGACCATATCCGAAGGGTCAGAAGAGTGGAAAGATGTGGTTCCGGAAATCCCATGGAGCCTTGCCGGACACGTGGTGAGTTTCCCTCCAGGGGCAGAGGGGGAAACAATAACAGACGCCGCCCTCGTGGCAGAGGGGGTCCGCAAAACCAGGGCAGCAGAGAATCTTTCTCTGACAAGCCCTTCCAGCATCCCTGAAGGGTTGCCCGGCTGCTCATCTCTGGAGGCAGTGGGGGGAAGATTATCGCTGTACCCAAAAGCCTGGCAAGACATAACACAAGACAAATGGATACAGTCCGTTATATCCGGAGGCTACAGAATTCCCTTTGTTCACGCTCCTTTATTGTCGTACAAGTCCCTTCCAGATGTTCTACCCAATCTAAGGGATCAAGCAGTTCAGGAAGTTTCCAAACTGCTAAGAAAAAGGGCCATCCAGCAAGTCCCAGCAGACCAGCAAGGATCCGGAATTTACTCAAGGTTTTTGGTACCAAAAAAGACAGGGGACTGGAGACCCATTTTGGATCTCAGCAGACTAAACCGGTCTGTACAAAGAAGGAAGTTTCAGATGGTCACTCTACAGTCCATTTTACCTTTCCTGGGTCAGGACAATTGGATGTGCTCCATAGATCTTCAGGATGCGTACTACCACATCAAAATGGACAGGCGCTCCAGAAGATTCCTGTGCTTCCGGCTGGGAGCCAGCCATTATTAGTTCGGAGCTCTGCCCTTAGGTCACAGCACAGCCCCCAGGGTGTTCACCAAGTGTATAGCAGTAGTTACCGCTCACCTGAGACTGCAAAGATTCCGGGTGTTTCTGTATTTAGATGACTGGCTACCACCAGGCATCACCTTCTGCAAGCCAGAGACTATACTATCCAGACGTGCTCCAGGGTAGGTATCACTGTAAATTTCGAAAAATATGCTTTGTTGCCTTGTCAGTCTATCATCTTTATAGGCGCAAACTTAAATACAAAAGACAGGTCAGCCAGCCTTCCACCAGAGTGTTAGTCATTTGGTGGCATGTCCGGGTCTTGTTACAATGCAAGAGAATTCAAGCCAGGTTCATCCTCCAAACCCTGGGTCTCATGGCAGCAGCAATCATACTCGTCCCTCTGGCACGTTTTCACATGAGGATCCTCCAATGGCTTCTTTTCACCCAATGGTCCTTCCAGCAACTTCCCATGTCTCACATGATTATCCTCACAGAAACATGCAGAAAACACCTTGCGTGGTGGATGGTCTCATCAGTGCCCCTGGGCAGACCATTTGTACTTTCCCCTCAAGTTGCTACGGTGACCACGGATGCCTCCCTGATTGGGTGGGGGGGGGCATTATCAGGGCAGAACAGTCCAGGGTACCTGGCAACCTCAAGAGTACCATCTGCACATAAACATCTTGGAGATGAGGGCCGTGCTTTTAGCGTTACAAGCTCTTCAGGACTCTCTTCCTACCGGGACAATTGCAATTCAAACGGACAATGTCGGTCGTGTGGTACATCAACAAGCAGGGCGGAACCACGTCCTACCCCCTATGTCGAGAAGCACTCGGACTCTGACAGTGGGCGATCTCTTCCCAACGGTTTTCTTACCGCAACGCATATCCCTGGGAAATCCAATGTCATAGAAGACAGGCTGAGCAGAGCTATTCTCATGCCTCACGAGTGCTCTCTGAATCAAGTAGTAGCGGACCAAATCTTCCGCAAATGGCAACCTTGCTGCGACCTCTTTGCCACCCCCTTCAACAGCAAGTGCAGCAACTTCTCTCTCCTACCACATCCAGAGCATTCCCCCAGAGATGGTCTAGTCCACGATTGGCCTCAGGGACTTTTGTACGCTTTCCCTCTTTTTTTCCCCTAATTCCAAAGCTGATACAGAAAGCTACCGTATTGGGTTGCAGAATGATCCTCATTGCTCCGTACTGTCCTTGACAAATATGGATGTAATGTGATCCTATCTCGCCTACATTCTCTGCAGATCGACTTGGCCGCTATACAATAGAACGCAGTCTCTTAATGGCTGAGTTACCTCGTATCCCAGGATGCACCACTACTGCTTCCCCAGATCTTGTTTGCCGCTTCTACAGCATAGACGTGGTCTCGGACTTGGCTGAGCTAAGTGCCTCTTAGTGAAGTTATTTCTGTCTAGTTTTTGCTAAAACTCACCCAAAAGCTGTTTTAACAGCTACTTGTGTGCGACACTGTATTTTAAGTTTTTTGTGGTAAGTGATCCCACTTAAGTTAGAGGGGCCTTGCCCTATCCTAGGCGTTTTAGTTGGAGTCTAGGCTGTCGTTTGTGGTAGTCTTTGAAGTTTAGTGTGTTGATAGCCATGTCGAGGGAACATAGACCATCAGGTTTTAAAAAATGTTCCAAATGTAGTTATAAAATGTCCATTATGGACAACCATTCTTTGTGTGTTTACTGTCTGGGCCCGAAACACCTCCAGGAATCCTGTAGCGTTTGCCACGCTTTTTCCTCTCGCATCCTCCAAGAGAGGAAACATAAGTTGATTTTGAAAGGGCTTATTACCCCTTCCTTTGAGTAAGCCCTATCTTCTTCCCCTTCGAGGAAGAAAAAAATCTTTGGCTCCGACCAGCCCGTCGGATCCGGCAGCTAAAAAGTCACGGCAGGCTTCTCAGTCGGCTCCACGGACTTCGGAGCCGAGGGCGGAACGGTCTGCCTCGATGTTTCCAGCCTTGACTCCTCTGGCTTCGGAGTCGAGAGCTCGGGCGTCGAGAGGAGAATCATCTCCATCGGCTCAACTGCCTTCGGAGCCGATGAGGGTTGCCCGCTCAGACTCTTCCCCTTCGGCGCCAAAGTCCCCATCGGCTCAGAGGGAAATTGCAGTGGTAGTGGAATCTCCCTCGGCGCCGATACTGCTCGAACCCATACGGGGCCGGTCCCCCAGTCTTTCGGAGCCGGTGGAGAAGTCGACTCTGACCCGGTCGGTCTCTTCTCGGTCGTCGAGGATGTCTGATTCGGATGTAGACAGGGTGCTTCAAAGGTTTTTTCAGTCTCCGGTCTTTGCAAAATTAATCTCTGCTCCAGCCCAGTCTGCTCCGGAGCCGATTTCCCATCCTGCTATCTTGGTTCCTCCTCACACAGCTTCAGCGCCGTTGGAGTCAGTGTTGGTGGAGCCGGTGGAGGTTGTCGGGTCGGCTCCAACCCCGCCCTTCGGGTCGGGGTTCGGTACGCGGACCTCCTCTGTCTGCCCCGGGGGGGACGCTTTGGGACCGATCCTTTCGGTTCCGAGTCTCCCTCTCGGTGCGACAGCTGCGGGAGTTCCGACTGCTGTTGTGGCCTTGGGGGCTGAACCATCCCAGGACTTTGGGGTTCCCGTCTTCAAGGCCATGAGGAGTGCCTTGGCCAAATCCTCTCTGGCCACTTCTACCATCTCACCACCACCTTCCCTTGGCACGGAGACTGGCTCCTTTGCAATCCCCCTGTCTCATGACAGCGGAGCCCTTGGGCCTGAGGTTACCCCCATTGGGGGTTCCCTTCTTCCTGGAGGTCCCTCCGAAATGCTTTCGGAGGAACCTCCTAGGAAGAAACAGTGCAAAAGGAAGCATGTCGACTCCCCTGATGAGTCTCTCACCTCGGATACCGACCTCGATGATGCGGAGTGGTCCCCCAAGTCGTCCTCGGATGATGTATCCTTTGCGGACATCTTGGAGATCCTTAAACAACGAGGCGACTGGCAGTCCAAACCCCCTTCTGCTGAGGAGTCTGTTTTCCTCAAGGCCTTCGGGGCTCAGCCGTCCGCCTCCTGGGTGTCTCCGCCCTTTGATGAGCTTCTGGATTTGATCTCTCGAAGGACGTGGAAACACCCGGATTCTGTTGAACCGGTGCCAGCTCGCCCCAATAAATTCCTTTCGGCTCCCCCTGATAAGGACTTGCTTTCGAAAGGTGTGGCTGTAGATGCCTTGGTGGTGGCATCTGCCACCCAGCAAGATGTGGCAGAGGCTTCAACGTCCGTCCATCCTCCTAATAAGGAGTCTAGGAGCATGGATCGGTACGGGAAGCGTACCCTTGCTTCAGCGACCTTTACATTAAGGGCTGTGAACTACTTGACGCATTTCACAAGACTGCAGAGGGATCTGGTCAAGGAGCTTTCGGATACCCTGTCCGGTAACTTACCTGAGCAGTTGGCCCAAACGGTTAACTCCCAGTTGGCTACCCTGTCCTCGTTATCCAACTCGTCCATGAGGCTCATTTCTTATGCAGCCGAAGGAGCGAGCAGAGCGGCGGGAACAGGTGTTGCTCTACGGAGACTAGCCTGGCTACGCCTGTGTCACTTTGCGGAGGCCTTTAAGTCTTCCTTTGCCGACGCCCCCTTTGAGGGGTCCTCACTGTTTGGACCCAAGGTAAAGGACACTTTGACTCGCTGCGAACAGGAGTGTAAGACTTTCACTGCCTTAGGGGCCCGGTTTTCCACTCCTTTCAGACCTTATCCCAAGGCTCGAAGAGGAGGGAAAATGTGGTTCCGTAAGTCTCAAAAGCCTTACTCATCGCAGCAGAGCGATTCCCCTTCTAGAGGCAGAGGAGGGGGAAATTTTTCAGGGAGACGCCATCCCAGAGGCGGCGGAGGCCCCCGCAACACTGGAGACCGCGAGTCCTTTCGTGGCTCCTCCTCCTTCCAGCATCCCTGAAGGAGTACCCGACTGTGCAGCTCCGGAGCCAGTCGGGGGTCGTTTTTCGAGGCACCTAAAGGCCTGGGCAAATATCACTCGGGACCAATGGGTGCTCCGAATCATCGCCGGAGGTTACACCATTCCCTTCTCTCAACCCCCCCACCATCCCAAAGAATCCCGGACCAGCCACCCAGTCAACGGGATCTTGCAGCCAGCGAAATATCGAAGCTGCTTCAAAGAGGAGTCATCCAACCTGTCCCCGCAGATCAGGCCGGATCAGGGACTTACTCAAGATTCTTTTTGGTACCAAAAAAGACTGGGGACTTGAGGCCCATTTTGGATCTCAGCAAGTTAAACCGATTAGTGAAAAAGTCCAAATTCCGGATGGTCACCTTGCAATCCGTTCTCCCGCTTTTGGAGAAAGGTGTTTGGATGTGCTCCATAGATCTCAGACACGCCTATTATCACATTCTGATAGATCAGGCTTCGAGGAGACACTTGCGCTTCAGCCTAGGAGACAGTCATTTCCAGTTCCGTGCACTGCCCTTTGGTCTCACCACAGCCCCCAGGGTGTTCACCAAATGTTTGGCGGTGGTGACTGCTCACCTGAGAAGTCTAGGATTCCAGGTGTTTCCATACCTAGATGACTGGCTCCTAACTGCCACCTCCAGGCATCTACTTTTGAAAAATCTAGCAGCCACTATCTCTCTAGGCAACTCCTTAGGAATCGCCTTCAATTGGACAAAATCAGTATTGCTGCCATCGCAGTGTATTCTGTTTATTGGTGCAGAAATAGACTCAAGGCAGATGCGAGTCTATCTTCCTGCGGAAAGGATAGCAACGCTGCAGTCTCAGGTTCGGGCATTACTCCTCAGACGTCGCGCTCCAGCGAGAATGGTCCTGCAGCTGTTGGGTTCCATGTCAGCCACCATTTTTCTGGTCCCCTTGGCAAGGTTGCATATGAGGATACTCCAGTGGCTCCTATCAGTCCAGTGGTCTTATCAAGACCTTCCCCTCAGTCACCACATATTGATCACAGAGACGTGCAAACAGGATCTTCGTTTGGTGGCTCCTTTCCTCCAACCTGAATCTAGGGTGACCCTTCGTTCCCCCATTTCCTTCGGCCACGTTGACTACGGACGCCTCCCAGACAGGGTGGGGGGACATTATCTGGACAGGTCGGTCCAAGGCATGTGTCACACCGAGAGTCTTCTCCACATCAATATCCTGGAAATGAGGGCGGTGCTTTTAACGTTGCAAGCACTGCACGATCACCTCCCCCAGGGTACGATTGCCATTCAGTCTGGCAACATGTCGGTAGTCTGGTACTTAAGCAAGGAGGGACCAGGTCTTACCCCCTTTGCAGAGAGGCCATGAAGGTATGGGATTGGGCGATTGCTACCAAACGTTTCCTAGTGGCAACACACATTCCGGGGAAATCCAATGTGATAGCCGACAGACTGAGCAGAACTATTCTGTCCCCTCACGAGTGGTCCTTGAACGACAGAGTGGTAACACAGATTTTCACAAGATGGGGAGCTCCTTGTTGCGATCTTTTCGCAACTCCCCTCAACGCGAAATGCCAGCAGTTCTCTCACCCCAGTTCCGGGGGAGATCCCCAAGGATGCTCTAGTCCAAGCTTGGCCCCCGGTCTGCTATACGTGTTTCCACCGGTTCCCCTTCTCCCCAAGGTGATTCAGAAGGCGATTCGCTTGGAAAGCAAAATGATTCTAATCGCCCCATACTGGCCTCGTCAAGTCTGGTTCCCCTTTCTTCACAAATATGCATTGGAGGGTCCCTGGTTTCCGGACCAAGTTCCGGACCTCTTGACGCATCAGGACAGCTCCATCAGTCCCTCCATTCATTGAAGTTAGCAGCTTGGCTACTCCTCTTCCGACCATAGTTAGGAGCCATTCTTTTGACCCTGAAGTCATGCATATTTTGTCCTCGGCCCACAAGACTTCTACTAAAAAGATGTATAGCAATAAATGGAAGAGGTTTGCTATTTGGGCCCAACTCCGAGGATTGGACCCTATGACAGCCTCGGTGTCAGAGGTTCTGAAGTTTTTAGCTTCCCTGTTCAACCAAGGTTGTTTGGTGTCTACCATCAAAGTTCAATTGGCTGCTATTTCCAATTTTCACGAGAGCGTAGATCCACCTTTAATGAGCAACAAGTTGTGCAAAGCCTTTATTAAAGGAGCTTGGCTTCTACGGCCCCCTATATCTCATCCTGCACCACCGTGGGACCTTAAAGTGGTGTTAGGTGCATTAACCTCATCTCCCTTTGAGCCGGCAGCAACCTGTGACTTAAAATTTCTTTCTTGGAAGACTGCTCTTCTAGTTGCTATTACATCAGCCAGGCGAGTTTCAGAACTTCATGCCCTATGTGTAAAACCACCATACCTGGTATTTCTCAGATAGAGTATCTCTTAGACCAAACCCATCCTTTATACCAAAGGTCTGTTCTAACTTTTGTTTGCAACAATCACTGGAATTACCGTTTTTTTTCCCTAAGTATTCAAACAGAGCTGAATATACCTTTCACAGCTTAGACATGCACAGACAATTACGTTTCTATTTGGATAGGACACACCAAGCACGAAAATCAGGTAAACTGTTTGTGTCCTTTTCAGATAGTAAATTGGGCAAAGCCGTCACGAAAGTCACTATTGCCAAGTGGATCAGGGATTGTATCAGTCATATTTACCTCATTTCAAATAAGGAGCTTTATAGTTCCAGTGAAAGCTCATTCTACCAGGGCTATGGCCACTTCGGCGGCCTTTCATTCCAAGCTCTCTATTAGTGACATTTGTGCGGCTGCTACGTGGTCTTCTCTACACACCTTTATTTCTCACTACAAATTGGATGTGGCATCTAGGGGCCAAGCTTCCTTCTGTTCCACGGTTCTCAGGAGCGTTTTCCAGTGAGCCACCCAGGAATTAGGTGCTAGGGACGCTGTCCCATCTGTAGAGAATGTAGGTGAGATAGGATCACATTACATCTTTTAGTTATGTACTTACCATAACTTTAGATGTATGGGATCCATCTCGCCTACATTCCTAATAACCCACCCTCCTTCCCCCTGCCTCGTAGACCAGAAGAGACCGGATGATCCGAATTCAACTTCTTCCTCTCTTGGAACACCTGGCAATGTTATAACAGTCTGTGTGTGTGCATGTGTGCAGACAAACAAGATCTGGGGAAGCAGTAGTGGTGCATCCTGGGATATGAGGTAACTCAGCCAATAAGAAGACTGCGTTCTATTGTATAGCGGCCGAGTTGGAGCTGAGGATCGGCTTCGAACCCATCTGTAGAGAATGTAGGCGAGATGGATCCCATACATCTAAAGTTATGGTAAGTACATAACTAAAAGTTTCCATTCCTTCATCTTATCGAGCAGCCTTGGACTCTGATGGATCAGGAGGTCTGGAGCTGGGTCCAATCGGGCGGGCTGCATCATTCCCTACAATCTCTCAAGCTCACGGCTTGGTTGCTCCACTTCCAACCCTAGCCAGGCTTCCTGATACCTCCCAATCAGTGTGTGAAATCATTTTATCATCGCACAAGTCTACCACTAGAAAAACTTGCGCTACTAAGTGGAAACGTTTTTCTTCCTGGGCAGAGGCTAAGAATATAGACCCCTTTTCAGCCCCTGTTCACCACATCCTGGAATTTCTTGCGGAGCTCTTTCATACTGGGTCCGCTTCTGCTACGAGTGCAGTTAGCCGCAATTTCAAATTTTCACATTAGCCTTTCAGAAAGTAGTATAATGTCTCAAGTTTTGTAAGGCCTTCCTCAGAGGAACCACTCTGCTCTGGCTCCCGGTTAGAGATCCTCCACCCCTGTGGGATCTGAATTTGATTCTAGCCTCTCTAATTTTGCCCCCCTTTGAACCTGCAGCTTCATGTTCTTTGAAGTTATCTTGGAAAACACTTTTTCTGGTAGCAATTACTTCAGCGAGAAGAGTTTCTGAACTGCAGGCTCTTTGTATCCGTCCCCCGTACCTAGTGTTCCACAAAGACAGGGTTGCTCTTAGGACTAACCCTTCCTTCCTAAGGTCTCTTCTGAGAATAACTTGAACCAGTCCATTGACCTTCCTGTATTTTTTCCCAACCATTCCAACTGGAGAGAGAATACAAGTTACATCAATTAAATGTTCACAGGCAACTGCGCTTTTATTTGCATAGGACTAAGGACTTCAGAAAATTGCATCAGCTTTTCCTCTCTTATGCAGAGGGCAAACAAGGCCTACCCAGTATCAAAAGTAACTTTTATCTATCAGCTGAGGAAGAAAGAATTGCCTGTTAAACCTAAAGGCCACTCCACCAGAGCATTAGCCACTTCTGTTGCGTTTCAAGCTAGGTTGCCCATGGAAACTTAGTGCAGCGGCCACGTGGGCAAATCCTCATACTTTCATCTCGCATTATAAGTTGGACGTGGTTTCCAGGAGCAGAGCTGATTTTGGTTCCACTGTTCTGAGGAGTCTGTTCCACTGAGCCACCCAGGATATCCAGTGCTAGGGACGCTGTCCCAACCAGCAAGAATGAAGGCGAGATAGACAACTTAACATAAAGAAGTTATGTACATACCATAACGTTCCATGTTGTCTCTTCTCACCTTCTTTCTTGCGTCCCACCCTCCATCCTCCTATCCTACTAGACCGAGAAGAGTTTCTCTATTGATTTACACTGGCTGAGTC
The DNA here is from genome assembly GCF_019279795.1 of Protopterus annectens. Classification (NCBI taxonomy): domain Eukaryota; kingdom Metazoa; phylum Chordata; order Ceratodontiformes; family Protopteridae; genus Protopterus; species Protopterus annectens. The sequence continues at coordinate 766,717,342 of NC_056745.1, read as the reverse complement.
TTCTCTGGCTATCCCATGCTACCTAGTAGTCTCTCTAGTTGGGCTTATGTAGGATAGGATTTTTTTGTTATTTTGTCTGCTGTTAGTCTCACCAAACAAGATCTGGGTTTCTAGCGCCAGGCATCATGGGATATGGGGAGGTCTCGAGCCAGTATGTAGCTCTCGAGCTTTATAAGATGGCAGAGTCGGCGCAGAGGATCGGCTCCGAACCCAACCAGCAAGAAAGAAGGCGAGAGGAGACAACATGGAACGTTATGGTAGGTACATAACTTCTTTTTCTTGGAGATGAATTTATTTGCCCAGCATTAGAAATTTGTCCTTTTCCCCACTATAGTGCCTTATATATATATATATATATATATATATATATATATATATATATATCTCTCTCTCTCTCTCTCTCTCTCTCTCTCTATATATATATATATATATATAACACATATATGTGTGTGTGTATATATATATATATATATATATATATATATATATAATTTATTTTTATTTATTTATTTTTATATATATATATATATATATATATATATATGTGTGTGTGTGTGTGTGTATATATATATATATATATATATATATATATATATATATATGTTTCTCGTTGTATAGGTTAGAGGGCACAGCCCCCCACCTGGGTGGATTTGAAATGTGCTTTGTGAGACAGTCAACTGCTGAGCAGGTACTTACTTTCTCTGGAAAAGAAACTTGTTGAACTGAACATTTGCGGAAGTGAATGTTCACTGTATAAGGTTCGTTGAACTAAGGTTTGCAATAATGAACCTTCTATAAAATACTCGTGTCGTACAGAAAGGTTTTCGCCAGGTAATCAAAATTGCATGTGTATGTTCAGCACCAGTGTACCTTGCAAAGTACTTGCTGTGAGATCTAGTTTACTCATTTATGCCCAGATTGTCAAAGTATTTGGTGTGATGGCAAAATCTCCCATAACACCCTTCTGTGTAGGAGACCCTTTCACTCCTAAAATTGAGTTTGAAAATGAGCCACAGTTTTGGCCCTACTTCAGCTTGTCTGACATTCATCTGTAACCTTTTCAGTATGTTTGGCAACATCTTATCAGCCCATAGTCCTCTAATTCTGTTCTCTTCACCCTGTTGCATGTTAAATGCATTTAAGAAATGTGTAGGCTAATTCCCACCTAGAAGTGTAGCAGCTGTCTGAACACATTAACTTTTACAGGCAGTAAAGCCCCACACACTTGATGGTTCTTGGAGTGCCTTCTGTGTGGAGTCTGCATGTCCTCCCCGTGGTCGAGTGGCATTCGAAAGACATGCGTGAATGGGCGTGCCTTCGTTGAAGGTTGTGCATCGGGCTGGCACCTGAGCACCATAAAAATTGACTGCCGGTCATTAGCGGACTGGAGTTCTGCTGTGGCGACTCCTAACTGGGAAAAGCCAAAAAAAACACACACACTTGATGGTTCTTGGGTAATGCAGCCTTGACACTCAAACTGTTAAAATTGTAATGTGACTTCAGAGATTGCTGCACACTGATCAGCAGCTTAGTTTCAGTTCTTGCAGTGAGACAAACTGTGGTACACACCCTAGTGGTATTGTCAGCTTGAGTAAAATTAATCTACTGGCTAGCAAGTATACCTCCTGGATGCCAGCAAAAAAGAAATTTAGGTAACCTAAAAGAACAACCAGAAAGGGTGAAGAGAAAATGGTTGGGAAGAATCGGGCAACTGTTTGGCAAAAAGTTCAGGCTTCAGCTCTGGTACAAGAGATGTCCACTATTTAGCAGAAAAAAAATCAAATATAGTAAGAGGTGAGTAAAATGAAGCACTGGAGTACATCAACTCGAGTAATAGAGCTGGAAAAATGAGCTTTTAGCTATTTTGTTTAGCTGTTACTGCAAAAATGACAGTTTGAAGTAAAGGCTGGCTGAATGATACTTAAGCTGTTCCAAAAAATGCATGCTCCGTCTTCCATGTACACCAGAGAGATCCTGAGATTCCCTGCTGCACCAGAGAATCTGGAAAAAGCTATTTTATGAAAGCGCAGCTAGTTGGAATGTTATATTCCTTAGCAGGATTTCGTAATTGAAAAGGCAGCTGGAGTGTGTTCCAAACCTGGCCATGAGGAAGCTCCAAGACCTGTATCAGTAAAGAAGCAATTGTACTAGCAGAAAGTTCCCCTTCTGCCATAGTTCTGTCAGAACAGTGTTAAATTGGGGACTGCAGTGTTTGTGGAAACTGATTATTCACTGTACACCAAACAGAATGCAGATTTATCCCAGCAATCTGGTAATGTTGAGGAGCAGGTGTGAAATTCACACTGCTGAATTTTTCCTGGAGGATCAAATGTGTTTTTGGATGCAGAACAGGCTGAGGAAATGTTTGTCCAACAAAGTGAGCCACAAACAGATAGGTGTGCCCTGGTAACAAAACTCAGACTTTGCCATTGAAACTGTTCCCAGTATTCTAAAGGAAAATTCTTGAAAGATGCAAGGCATAGGAGTTGAGTAGAAAAATTGAGTACCATGGACTTCAGTTTGGTGTTGAGATAGAGATTAACAGGAAGACCAGCAACACTGAAATTAGTGAATGAGTTGGAGATAAAGCATTGATCACATTTGAGAAAAATGGTGCTGCAAGTAAGTGAGTGTAATTTCATTGACAAACTTGTCGGTGGACTATAAAGCACATACCCTATTTTATCAGAGTTTAGTAGGACACTAAAGGGGGGGAAGTAACTAAGGGAAACAAATTTTAGTATTTGTATTAAAACATTTCATGCTGTTAACTGCATGTTACGTAACAGTAAAATTAATGTAGCATGTAGTCGGGGATATTTTTAAATGTGGAGGGAGTCTCTTCAGTGACTAAATGACAGTAAACAAGTAGTATTTTGGTTGTAGGCTTTATAGTACAACAAAAGGGGAGCTGGACAAAAGTTTAATGTCGCTCTACATTTGTTTATGCTACTTGCACTTACTGCTCTAATTTCTTCATTGGAAAAACACTACTCTCATAGAATTAAAAAAACGTAAGGGCCATTAGGATAAATATGAACAATGCCTTGGCCCAACATAGTGTTACTTGCTTGAATTTTGAAAAGTTTATTCGTTGTTTTAGAACAGATTGACATCTTTTTTGGGAATTGTGAATTGTTCTTGGAACTGAGAACTTGTGTGGTAACTACTTCTTAATTCAGAGGTTTTGCCCAGATTAAATGTAAGCACCATCAAATGTGCCTTACGGTGGTTTGACTAAAATTTGCCACTAACCATCTTTATTCATGACTGAATGTAAATATTCATGTTTTTTATACATGTGCATTAGTTTTTGATATGATATACGTGTATATACTGTTGCTCTTTGGTTTACTTCAAGATGCGCGTGTTTGGACATTATTTAATAGCTATTGGTTACTGTATTGACACGACTTACTGTATTTGAACTACATTTCTTTCTTTACTGTATTCTGATGAAGTTCAAATATCTAAAATGAACAAAAGTGCTTAATTATCTGCAGTGTCTATCGTTTTTCATTTGCCTAGTGTTTGTTTATTTATATATATAATATACACGTGTGTGTGTATATATGTATGTATATATATATATATATATATATATATATATATATATATGTGTGTGTGTGTATATATATATATATATATATATATATATATATATATATATATATATATATATATATATATACACACACACATGTCTGTGTGTAAATTCCAATGCCTTGGATCAACTTATCCACACCTGCAACCAGGGGCAGCAGTCTCCATAGGCGACCGGTGTTCCACACCAGAAGTCACTTCCTCATTGGTCAGATCTGACCACAAGCTAATCACCGTAGACATCCACATCCCGCCCCCACTCCTCATTAGGGAAGCCACCGTAAAAAAAAAACATCTCCAAAGCCAACTTCACTCTTAAGACAGAAGTGGCAAACTTCATGATGCCCATACAGATGGACAATAGAGGTATGACTGAATCCTACACAAATGCGCTTGATAAGCACTTACACGAGTGCATGGATTGTGCTATCCCTAACAGAACCAAGATGCTATCCTCCAAGAAAAGGAAGCCAATCTGGTGGTCCTCTGCCATAAACAAACTCTACAACAGAAAGAAACAGTTGCAAAAAAGAGTAAAATCCCATGATTTGGAGAAACTCCCTGATCAGCCTCCGTAAGAAGCTGAGATCCCTCATAAAATCCTCCAAAGCTAGGTGTGAAAACAAAACTGCCACAAATTCTGAAGACAACCACAAACCATTCTATAGCTATGTCAAGAATCTCAATGGCAACACTCAAATCTGCTCTGAGTTACAGCACAATGGCACTAAATATGCAGAATCAACTGATATTGCCAACATCCTGGCAGATAAGTTCAGCGCTAATTACCCCCCTTTCACCCCCTAAAGGACCCACCGCTATACCGTAGAATGCAAAGTTCTGTAATCACGGCTGCACAGGTAAAAAAAAAACACTCTCCAAAGCCAGGAACACAGCATCCGTGTGACCTGACAACATCCGAGGCTGCGTTCTACATGAGCTGCAGAATGAACTGGCACCCCACCTAAGCACCATGTTCAATTGTAGCCTCACCTCAGGCTTTTTGCCCACTGAATGGCGCACAGCAATTGTTATCCCACTCCCCAAAGGGGGAGCCACAACAGACCTTGGGAACTAATGCCCCATTAGCCTAATGAGCCTGGTCTGCAAAGGCATGGAACATATCATGGAACTTATAAACAGACATTGGTAGTCTCCAAACTCTGGACTCCACCCAGTTCGGGTTTGTAAAAGGCAGATCATGTCTCCTAAACCTGAAAGACTTCTTTGAAGCAGTCACTAACGCTGTAGACAAGGGTAAGGTGGTTCACATGGCCTCTCTAGATCTCACCAAAGCTTTTGACACCATCCCCCACTCTGAAATTGTAGATAAACTCACTAAATTATGTATAAACTCCTATATCACAAGATGGGTTGCCAACTGGTTCACTGACAGAACCCACACTGTGAAAGTAGCAGACTCCAAATCCAACTTCAGACAAGTGAAGTACCACAGTGTTCAGTCCTGGGTCCTCTCCTGTTAGCCTGTACTTAAGAAAAGTAGATACCAAATTAAGTTTGCAGATGACTGCAAACTAGGAGCCATAATCAAAACTCCGAACAATGTGGACATTCTGCAAAAGGGCCTCACTGAGACAAATGCCTGGTGTCAAAGCCATGGATTCAAGCTCAGTGCCAAAAAGTGCATTGTCATCCCCTTGTGTAAAAGCTCTGTACCCATGAGCTACCACATAGCTGGTAGTTTACTTACCACTGAAAGTGTGATAAGAGACCTTGGGACACAGATCGACAGGTAGTCTCTCCTTTGATAATCACATCGCCACAGTAGTCAGGAAATCTTTCTACATGGCACACCTAATCACAAAAGGTTGCTCATCCAGGAAAAGAGGTCATAGTTTTCCTCTACTAGTCACTCATTAGACCCATTGTAGAGTACAACGGTCCTTTTAGTATGTACCTCACAAGACATCTACAACAACTGAAGAGGCTGCAGAAATACCTCTGAGGATTACCGGCCTCAAACAGATGCCCTACGCAGACCATCTCAAAAAAACTCCGGCTTTACTTTGTAGCATATCGCCTAGTCAGAGGCTATCTTTGCCTAACATACAAAGCTATGTCAAACCCAGAGCTGTTGGACATGCTCCACTTAAAGAAATCCCAATCGCTCCAAGCTACACGCTGTATGGACCTAAACCTTGTCACCACAATAAACCGAATATGCTGGAGGGATAAATTCCTGTCCCAGAGACTTCCCATACTCTGGAACAAACTACCTCTCTATATCAAATAAAGCTCCTCATTAGCACTCTTCAAGAAAAATCTTGATTGGATGGGAAATAGGAAATTCACCCCAGGGATCACCTCTTTGGCTCTGCTCGACAGGAACACAGGAAAATTTTCTTGGGTGGTGAAAGCCAGGGCACCTTTTTGGCTAGGCTTATATAGGCCCTAGGGTGTATGTGTGTGTGTGTGTATGTGTATATGTATATTTATATCTATATAAAATATGGGGCCATGATAAAGTTCTTGGGAGTATGGGTTAAGAAGGATTCTGGTGTAGCAGCTAAGGATATGTGGGAAGAGACTAAATAAAAGGTGATATAAAAACTGAAATTGGATGCTCTCTCTGCAACATAGCCATTCAGATGTTTAGTCCCTTTAGTTTAATACACAAGTCAGGCATATTTATCAACCAGAGGGGAAGTTGTGGATAGTAATAAAGAAATGAAAGATTTCATTTTGGAGAGAGAGAATGTCTTAAGTGGGATAAGCTGATTTTTTCAGTAGAACAAGGCTGCTTAGAATTACCCAATTTGAAAGGGTATTTCAATGATACAGTTAAGGCTTCTATGTGCACAGCACAAGCTGAAATTTGTAATTCAAAGTGGAAAGGGATGATGAAATGGGGGTGGTACTCAAGAAACAGAGTGGGATTTTGGATGCAAATCCTTAAGAATAAAAATCCCACTGGCTATATTGTAGTAGAAAGTATTCCAAGATCTAAACCAACACAGGAATGGTGAAAGATTCTGCATGTAGGGATTACTGCAATTAGGTATATAGACAATAGGCAAGAGGGGGTTGGAATTTATTGGAGAGAACTGGCAAAAGAACAAAAGTACTGAGCAAATTAGAGTGGGAAAGTAGAATGGGAGGAGGCCAAAAATTTAGTTGGACTGCAGGCTAGAGATTGCCTTCCCTATCAAGGATTGACAGAATATAGGCAAAGAGAAATAGAGGTATCTAAGTAAAAGACCAATACTGGTAGAGTTTTTAGTAGAATCTGGAACAGAAGTGCGGTTAAAAGGAATAATTAATGGAGCTTAGAAAATATTACATGTTAATATACGAATCAGATGGGGTTAGAAAGGATTGGGAAGAGACTATGTAAGCAATTCACACAGTGTGTGGGGGGGTGTATGCTCTCACAAATGTGCAGCAGAGTCGAAGATGTAGGATCCATCTTTGGAGTTTTTTTGAGGTATAAAAACACCTATGCACACACTTCCAAGCAAAGATTTTATTTATTAATAAAATCTCTGCTTGGGAAGTGTTTGCATAGGTGTTTTTGTACCCAAAGTAGACTCCAAAGATTTTTTCCTCAGGTAGACCAAAGTTTGAAGGTGTTGGAAGTGATTGGGAACATATTTTTCTGGGTGTGTAATGAGTTGGCAGACTTTAGATTCTCTGCAGACTGTTGTACTACATGTCCAAATTGGTGTAACTAAGTAAATTATTTTTTGAAGTGTACAGAATCAGAGTTGCCTAGACATAGTTAAAGCTTGCTGAATCTCATTATGGTGGCTGCCAAAAAAGCACCAACTAGAAAATTTAAATCTGTCTAAATCAGCTAGAAGTGGTGAATATAGTAAAAGATTGGCTGGTTTCTGTTTCTCTGCCTTAAATAGCCACTGTTTTGTTCGAAGTTGCAGTGAGTTAGGCCTTCTGCTCTTGCTCTGCTGGTTTCCGAAAATCTGCTGAGACCACAAAAGACAAGTGCATATTTTCAACTTTTCTGCACTTCTGATAAACAGTATCTGCTGCATGTCCGTTTAAACTGTGCAGCTGTTTTTACGCTTAATGAATTGAATCCTTACCTCTGTTTTGATCTTGTATTGCCTGTTTTTAGGCTTAGTGAATTGAATCCTTGCCTCTGTTTTGATCTTGTATCGCCAACCACCCACTCAACTGTTGTGGTCTTAAAGCATGAAGGTTTTTGAGTTGCCTGCCAGTACTATAAATTTGATTTTGGACACTCCCAGTCCAATTGCGGCTGCTCATTCTACGGAGTACAGTGATATCTGTTGTGAAGGCCCAGCCCTTTAGCTTAACCTTTACTCATCTTCTGGCGTTCGATTTAAAAAAAAAAAAAAAAAAAAAAATGTGCCTCTTCCTACTTCGTTTTGCTGCTTGTGCTTAGGTGTTCGACTGCAGTTTGCTGCTTGTTGGCAGTCTTAAGCTAATGACTGTTCAGTGCGAGCCCTAGCAAAGTGATGGTGATTGGAGCAGGCAGAGACAGGAGCAGCAGATTGCTTTTAGGTGTAGCAATAAGCGGGACTGTGCACTTAAGTTTCAATGAGTAGTAGTGTTTAGAGTAACGACTAGGGTGAGTAAGGACAGATGTTCATGCATGAAGTGAGCCTTTGATTTAGAAAAGAGGAGACAGCACAGTCTTTGCCTTTAGCACACGTTCCTGAAGTTGGTTTAGCCAAAGTGATGTAGAGACTAGGGGGGAAAGAGGCATACTTTGGCTGGATTGGGGTGGGGGTTAGTGAGCCAAGAAATACGTGTGCATGCCACAGCCTTGTTTAATTTGCAAAAGACAAAAAAAAAAAAATGCTAACACCAGGTGAAGAAGCAATTGGGACACACACACATATAGCTTATATAGCTTGTGGTGATTTTTTTTTTCTTCCTGTCCATTGCTAGAGAGCAATCCTTGTATTGCTTTGAGTCCGTAGATAGAATTTCAGTTGTGTTCAGGGTGGGGGGAGGATTGAGGTAACTTTTCTGCATAGGTGACTACAGCAAAATGAGATGTAATAAGATAGTGAGCTTAGGGTGATAGTAAAAAAAAAAAAACTCTAAGAGAGTAATTAGTGGAAGGGTAGTGAATATTAGGGGCAAGCAGGAGGAGTGAAATAAACAGGGGACAGAGGAGTGAAAGTTGTAGGCTGGAGGGTGAGAAAGAGAAGGTAGAAGGCCCAGAGAGAGGACATCTGGTTTGACGTGAGGAGCTAGGAAGGAGAGTAGCGTAGTTTTACAGCACAGGTTTGAAGAAAGGGGCTTTTAAGTAGGCACTGGGAGGTGAGAACACACAGGTAATAGAAGAATGGTCAAAGGAAGCAAGCATTTAATATCTGGAATAGGCAAACGTAAGAGAACACAGCAAGGTCAAGGGACGCTAGTGTTTAGTCAAGCTGGAATAAGCAGAAGGATGGGAATGCAGTTGCCAGTATCCAAATACTTTATGCTGAAATTTTACAATATAAACAGATTATGCCTTCCAGTTGTACAGCATAACAGTAAAGAAGCAAGCAGCAGTTATTAAAGCACGGATGTGAAGAAAGAGGCCTTTAAGTAGGTACTGGGTGGGGAGAAGCCACACAAGTAAAAGTAGAATGGTCCCGGGAAGCAAGTGTTCTCCCTAAAAATTGGAGTAGGCAAAAGGGAAGAGAGAATACAGAACATAGTAAGGTCAAGGGATGCTAGCATTTAGTCAAGTTGGAATACACTGAAAAGAAAAAAGCATGCAAATGTTCTTCGTGTTTCACTGTTGCAGTCATTACACTTTGGTTATCCTGCTGGCAGGCTACCCTAAGTCGGCCTGAATTCCAAAGTGTAGGTCTGGCGTCTGTTGATGTAGTCTCTTCCCTGATGTCAGTGCAACAGGGGTGTAAAAGATGCAGCCGACGCAATTTTCTTTAGTCTTTCTTGCTGCGCAGTGCCCGAAGCAGAAGGAGTTTGCAAGTGCTGGTCGGCCAACTCCTGAGATTTTAGTGTTGTATTTCATATCCGAAGTCTTCATTAAAAGCTAAGTACCCCGTTAGGGAAAACTTTTTTTATTGCTCCAGACCAATGTCAGAAAAAGTTAATTGCATTTCTTGTGGTAAGCAAATACCTCATAAGGATTTTCATTCTTACTGTATTTCTTGCCTAGGCCCTGACCATGACGTTGCTTGTCGGTTTTGTGCTAGATTTAACCAGCGCACTATAAAGCGCAGGTACGATTTTGCTTTTCACTATTTTGGCAGAAGATTTAATTACACAATGCCATCGGATAGCCAACCGACTACCGCAATTCACAAGAAACGCTAAGAAAAGGACAGGCATCCGAGGTTTAAAACAGACTAGGCTTCTAAGCCAGTCGCCGGTTTGCTGGCTTAGTGAGGCGCTTTCGCAGCCCCTGACACCCACTACTTTGGACCCGTAGGCCGCTACAGACTTCCATGTGGAGTTGCCTAGGCTGCTGGAAGCTCAAGGTATTGGACCTTAGGAAACTATTCCCTCAGATGGGTCCGGAGCCCCTGAGCAGGCATCTGCTTTTAAGGGTGTTTTCACACCTACTCAATTGTACGTTAAAGCGACTCCAGTTACAAAGGCAAAGACTAAAACATCTTTAAAGACAAAGAAGCAAGTGCAACAGCCTCATGGTCAGGCCTCCATGCCCAAAAAACAGATGCTCAAAATGGCCGAAGACTTAATTACTTTGATTAGGGGTTCCCATCCCCCCCGATAAGAGGCCTAGGCAAGAGACAGAATATGAATCTTCGGATCAGGTTTCCATTTCTTCAGATTTCTCTACTGATCAGGAATACTCTCTTCCTCCCTATGAGGATTCTGATGCTGAATAATCTCTCTCTTCAGCCCCTCCTGAGGATTAGTCTTTTGGGGAAACCTTGCATACCATGAGGGAACATTTCCAATGGGAGAGCAAAGATTATTCTGAATCTAAGAAAAGGCTCTGGGACTTTCTTTTACTCCCACAACACAGGCCCCTAGCTTATCCGCCTGTGTTAGACATTGTAGATTATGTATTTTCAGAGTCCAGTCTGACCCCTGACTCCTTACCTCCAGTTCCTGGTAAGCCGGACAGGCACTACAGGGCGCCTGTCTCTCATAAATTCCTTTTAAAATCCCTGCTGCTGACCCAGAAACTATTTCTCAGGGTCCCAAAGGGATCAAGGCTTCCGCTGCAAAAAACCCTACCCCCACCGACAGGGATTCTAAGGCATTAATCAGGGTAAGAAAATTTACACCTCTGCTACCTTGGCTATAAGGGCTTCAAATTGTCAATTTCATATGCTCAAATATCAGCAATATATTATGTAACTGCTTAAACGGAAAATGTTGAAAAATTCTGAAGGTGCAGAAAAAGAAATGCAGGATTTATTGCATGCAGCTGAGCAAGTTGGAAAGCATACTTTGCAATGTGGTTTTGATTCTTTGGAGGCCTCCTGTAGGGCTGCTGTCACGGGTTCTGTCATTAGGAGGCATGCTTGGTTAAAGGAATGAAATTTACCAGATCATGTTAAAGCAAAATTATTAGATGCTCCTTTACAGCATGATACTTTGGTGTAAAAGCAGAAGAGGTGTTAAAGAAAATGGAGGACAAAGCTAAATCTATGCAAACAGTCAAGGATTTCTTAGTTACAGCTTCCAAGATTTAGCAGACACTGGCCTACAAAGAATTTGGCCTTTCCAGTGTCACAGACCACAAAGGGGCAGATATAGATGCCCAAGAGGCAGATCCCAACCCCAAGGCTCATACAGGTCTAAACAATGGGGTGCTTCTATCTCCAAAAGTGGAGAAGACAAATCACAGCCTTACAGGAAACAGTCCCAATGACTTGCACCTACCTATGCCAAGCGCTTATCTTTTGGCAGCGCCTTTAGGGGGAATACTAGCACTCTTTTCTCAATATTGGCACATAACCCAGGACAAATTGGTCTTGGACAGTGTTACAGGGCTACAAGGTTTCACTTTCATACCCTGCCAAGGGCAAATGGTTGGCCAGACCTACCAAAAAACCAATGGGCAGAGGCACAAAAACAAATCTCATCCCTCATGGACATGAGGGCCATTCAACAAAGTACCAGAACAAGAGCAGGGACAAGTATTTTATTCAAGACTGTTCTTGGTACCCAGCAAGGGCAAAGCCTGGAGACAAATATTGGACCTATCTATTCTAAACCCGTATCTGGATATACCAAAATTCAAAATGTTGACCTTACAGCAGCTTCTGCCCATGCTGGGCAAGAAGGCTTGGCTTGTGACTTTAGACCTAAAGGAGGCATACCTGCATGTCCCAATCAGACAAACATGCAGAAGATGCCTCCGATTCAAAGCTGGCTCAATGCACTACCAATTCTCTGCACTGACCTTTGGCTTATCTACTGCGCCCAGGGTCTTCACAAAGTGCCTGGCACCAGTAATTGCATTCTGCAGGCAGAGGAATACAAATATATCCTTACTTGGACTGCTTCATTCAAGCAGAGAACAAGGACATTCTACTACATCATTTGGCGTTGTAAAAAGATTACTACCATGCCTAGGGTACACAGTCAACGAACAAAAATCAAAACTAGTACCCTCTCAAGAGATAATATTCCTGGGTGCAAGCTTAAATACAACTGCCCAGATGGCTTATCTCATGCCAGACAAAGGCAACTCACTACCTACTTCACACTGTTAGCAACAAAGGCCCAGTTACCTGCAAGAAAAATTTTGCAAGCTTTGGGCTTCATGGCATCCTGCATTCTACTAATTCCATATGCAAGACTGCATATGAGGAAACTTCAATGGTACCTTGAAATGAGCATTGCCACAGCCTGGAATCAATAAATACCCTCATTCCCTGCCTGCAACAGGAGATCTGACTTGAAGCGACTTCTGACCTCTAATTGTGGTTTTGTCTTTTGTGTTTTCTGACGGTTTTCCTGTTTGAAATTCTTTTTTTTTTGTTACGGGTATTTTTAGTGTTGTTTGTTTGTTTGTGTTTCCCTCCCTCTTTGGTTATGTTTTTAGTGTTGTGTTTTGAATTTGTGAGGCTGTGTGTGGTAGTTAATTTTGTTGGGTGTTATGTCTGTTTGTTTTAAGGCTGTCTTTTCCCAAATAATGGGTGTTTGTGGTTGAGGTGGGTCCCCAGCTTTCCCTCTGCCACTGGTGATATGCTAAGCTGTGGCTGGGGGGTGAAGCCTGGTGCTGGGGCCTGTACCCCCAGTGACTGCCTCAGCCTTGAACTCAAATCTCTTGTTTGTTGGAGTGCTCAGCGGCCCTTTTACTTTGCCGGGCTTGACACCTCCGGGGGGGCGTCAGCGAGGATTTGCTGTGGAGAAACTGCTCCGGCTGGGACTCCAACTCCTTAAAATGCGGAGGGAGCAGAAGCCTTAGGGTCTGACAATCTAGGAGGCACTCCTGTGGCTCCACAAGAGGAAAGGAGGCACAACCCACACGGCTCCTAGGACTAACCGGGCTTCGGTGTGCGAGGAGAGGCCTCGCCTTCTCCGAGGCAGGCCTGGCCCCTCTAGGTTCTTTCCTGGCCCTTCGGAGGAGGTCTCCGATGGGTTCTCTATGGGAGGCAATTGGGAGGGCTCCCTTTCCAGGCTTTTTCTCTAGCTGATCTGGACTAGCCCCCCATTTCAGGAGAGCCCAAACCACAATGGGAGTGCCCCTAGCCCCTTCTCTTGGAGGGCCCTGCAGGTTGGAGCCCGTAGCTCGACCCCTGACCGAGGTCCCATCCCTCGCCGCTTTGGCTAGTGCGGCACCCCGGGATCCGGGGTGGGCCCGTGCACCGGATGGTGCGAGCTGGGGGAGCGAGGCTCCATCTACGGGTACCCGGTTTACGACACCACATCGGAGGGGCGAGCACCGGCAGACCCTGATCTCTGTGTCTTGGGGTTCCGGCTCCGAGGACACTGGTCTGTCGGATCCGGCGGTTTTAGAGCTCGACTCCTTCGCGTCGTCGGGGACCTCGGGCTCGCGTGCGGTCAAGAATCCTGCTCCCCTGCGACTGGGCCTCCTCCCTGCAGCCTGGCCTCGAGGAGCTCGGTTTGGCTCCGGCCACGGCTCACAGCGGACATCCATCGGTTGACCGAGCCTCACCAGCGGTCCCAGGGACAGAAGCCTCTGCTGGCCCCCTCTCACCCCATGGACATCCATCTGCCAAAAAGTACTCCTCGGACAGCACATGAGAAAGTACTCCTCCGCAGCAGAGAGCACTGCGACTCTCGATGAAGGGAACTGAAGACCTGGACTGGATCAGGGGTCCGGGGAACTACCAAGGCCTCTTGAGCGTCTCTCCAGGAGACATCGATGAATCATTGGGCCCTTCGAGGGGACTGCCCCCCCCTCCTTCTTAGGGGGGGGTAGTCCTCCTGATGGCATTCAGTGAGGCCCTTCTACACCAGGCATTATATCTATCTGACCCCATTGAGATCTTCTATCTATCAGAGCCTAAGAATTCTGCTACGGACTCATTCTTACCCAAGATCCCGGACATTCTGGCCCTCCTCCATCGGGCCGATTTCTGCTCCCTCAGTCCAGCCTAGATGCCAGGAGTAAGGCTGCCCTCTGAGGGAATGTGCCTGGGGCAAAAGCGACCCCATCCGATGAATTGAGTCCCATTCCCAGGATTCATCCAGGCGGATGTTTCCCCTTCTGATGGATCTCCTTGACAGCTGAACTACATTCACTCAGATGCAGCCGAGCAGTGAGATCTCCCGAAAAGAGTCTCAGATCATCTCCGATGGATCTGATCTCAGTGAGGATCTCATGTGCATCTCCCCCTGGATAATCTAGTTCCACAGGCCTAATCATTCTGCGGCTGCTGTCTCGCCAAGAAGGGGGCTTTGCTGAGCCATGGAGCAGGCCTTGGCATGAAGGCGACTTCCCTGGAGATCCATTTGAGCCCTTTGGTGGCGCAAGTGTGAATGCCTTGCTGTCTTTGATGGTTCTGCCTTATGAAGACTGTTCATGCGAGTGAACCCTTTGTTCGGCGAAAAGGGCCAGGAAAGGCGCTGTCAGTCAGTCAATCAGCTCAGTGTCTCCCAGTAACTTGGCAGGACTCTCCTGCTCACAGGGGACAGGTCCTTCTCCCAGACGGAAGCGGATACTACGTCCCTGCCAGGGAGAGGGAGTCCTGTGGGTCCTTTGGGGAGAGGGGCAGGGCAGGGCGTCGTGAGGCAGGCAGGGGCTCCCGTCCAGAGGGTCAGAGAACCCTTCTCAGAGCAGCCGCGCCAGAGGCCCTGGTTCTGGAGGCAGTGGCCTCTGGAGGGGCAGGGCTTGGTGCACCTGCACCCTGACGAGCAGTTTGCCCGAACGACTATCAGAAGGTGCCCAACTCATATCACCTCCAAGATGGATACCCCTAATCAAGATCCCCGCTTTCGAGCAGCCCCTAGGATTTCCACCACCCCATCGAGCAGCTGTCCCCAAAAAACTGGGGAAAAGAGCCATCAAGCAGTCCCCAGATGCCTCAGATTAGGGTTTTACTCCAGGTTCTTTTGGACTTAAAGGGTTGAGGGACTTAAGACCAATTTAAAGACCTTTCCTGTCACACCTGTCAGTAACCAAGCAAGTAGTTCGGATTCCCTCCGATTTGAAATGCTCCCCTGTTGAGGGGGCTGCAAAGGATGGATGGACACCTGGGCCTCCAGGGATGTGCTACCACATTGGGATGGACAGTGGATCAGGAGGTTTCTTAGCTCAGGCTCCTCCCCTTCACTCTCAGTTCAGGGTCCTGGGAGCCCAGTCTCACCTCAGCTAGGTGTTTCACCTGGTGCTCACAGATTAAGCGGCTGCTGGGAGGCTGGACATTACAAGTTCACTCCGCCATTGGGCGACTGGCTCCTAACTCAGGGGGATTGGCTACCTCTGTGCTCAGCAGGGATTAGGCATAACAACTGGCACACCAAAGGCTGGGCATAGAATCCCAACTGGGAGGCTCTCTTTCCTAGCAAGGAGGAAAATTCTGACCAGATCAATGGAAGGCTATTTTATAGATCAATCATGAGCCTTCCTCTGGCCAGGCTCAACCGTCAGCCAGATCACAACCGAAACTGGCGATCCTTGGCTTCCACAGGCTGGCCAGTCATCCGCGACTAATTCAAGCTTACTGCGGCAGCTATTCGCTTCTAATTCATGTTCTATTGCATCTGCGGGTTCTTCAATGCTATTCCACTCTGCATTGGTGCTCTCTTCTTCGTTGGGGTCCTCAGAGTTGCGGTCAGCATTGCTGTGGTGGTCTGTTTCTCTGGAGTGGCTTCTTTCTCGGGCCCCTAGCAGGAAGACAGCGGCGGCGGCTGTGACCGGGCGCGTGCAGCCCACTCGGGGGGCTTCTTCTCGCGGTGGGGGGCATCCTGCCACAAAGATCCCCAGAACATCATTTGTCCCAGAGGTCACACATTGTCAAAAGAATTGTCCTGGAAATGAGGTGGTTTCACTAAGTTCTTCCTACAATCCTGCGTTGCTCCTACAGGGACGGCTGTCCAGTCTAGTAGGGTACATCTCCAGTCTGGTATAGGTCTTATCCCTTTGTGAACCCTTGAGGAGACTATTAGGAGGAATTTCCAGAGTCTGGGAATGGAGTGTTTCATAAAGCGCAAAAAGAGAGGCAGCACGGACGGGAGCATCAAATAGCTGGAGGCCATCCTGCAGTGGCACCATCGCTTTCTCCCCATCCTTTGGTCCCTTTGCCTTCAAGTTCAACCTTGTTCGCGTTGCGAAGATTTTTTCAACCAAGGGGCAATCTTTTAATTTCTTTTCAAGGACCAACCCATCCATAAACTGGCTCACTTCCCCAAGCTGGGACTTCCGACTCGGTCTCTGGCCAGCCTACCTCTCGGTCCTGCCATGCCTAGTTTCTGCAGAAAGCCCCCTCCAGGTCCTCTGATGCAGGCTCATTGTCCCCATTCTGGAATGATTCTGCTTGGTTCCTTCTCTTATCGACAACCTCCCTTCCCCAACCTTGGTCTCACAAAATCAATCCACACTCAAATCAATCCACCATGGATTCTGGATCCCCATTCTCTGCTCGACCTCTGAAGTTGACCGCTTCCCCGGGATTCCAAAGTTGACAATGACTCGGTTGTCTCTTGGGTCAAGCCAATCGGTACTCGCTCACCGGTCCTTCACTCCCAGGTGGCTGCTCATAGTAAATGGAAGAGGTTCCTTTCTGACAGGGCCCCAAGGGGGGTGGATATCTTTTTAGCAGAGATCGGTCCTTCTGCGGTGCTTTTCTTTTTAACTTCACTGCTCCTTCATCATCATTTTCCACAGTTCTCCCGATTAAAAGGGGCAGGCTATATCAGCATTATCACATTGGACAGGACACGCTCCCCTTTTGACAGCCCGAGACAATGCAAATCCCTTATGACAAAAGTGTTTTATTAAACTTTCCCAGTCAGTTTTTGTGTACATATGGGATTTGTCTTGCAGTGCGCAGACAGCTCCTCCCTTCTCCCTCCAGCTTCTGCTGATTTAAAATTCCTTTCCTGGAAGACTGTGTTTTCTGGGTGGAACTTCCTATCTTTCTGGTAGCTATCACTTCAGCCAGAAGGTGTCAAACATTCAGGCTCTTTCTTTCCTCCTGTGATACCGTGTGCTTCTTGGAATCCATCTTTTCCTCCCGAAGGTCTCTTCTTTCTTCTCTTCTTTCAGAATCAATTTTTGCCTTCCTTTTTTTTTCCCAATTATTCAATTTTTTGACAACAATTCATTGGATGAATTGCATTCATTGATTATTACGTATTTAACATTTTTGCTATTTAACAGAACAAATCAGACAGGAAATCAGATCTCCTTTACTAAACTCCTTTGCTAAATTTGCTGTCTAAAAGTGTGTCTGTCTAAAGTTGTCTAAAATTGTATTAATTGTATATTATGGGCATATGACACTTCAGCTCAGGGTTCCGGCTCAGAGTTCTGACTCATTCATTCTACTAGGGCAGTTTCTACCGTGTTTGGATTTGGATGATGATGTGGAGCGGCAGCTACTTGAGCCTAGCCTGCCTACTTACCATTATTTATTTTTTATTTCTCATTACAAGGTGGAAGGCATCCTAGAGGAAGAGCATCCTTTGAACATCCTTCCATGATTCCAGCCATAGATTCATGATTTACCCCACTCTTAGGGAAGGTTGCAGGCAGAATAACCAGGTTGCCTTCCAGATTTCTCTTCCTACTTCAGATTGTAGCCGTTCCATCTGACAACATTCCATCTGGTGAGTACAACTCATCCGATGCAACCATCCCTCCATCCCCTCCATCCCCCTGACCTTTATAGAGCGAGTATTTATGCTGTTTTAGTATACTTACTGTGGTGCACTCACCAAAGGCAAACTCAATCTGCGGGGAGGGCGTGGCAGGGGTTATGGGAGGGTAAGAGGAGGGAGCCTAAGCTTTTGAATTTTTTGTGCTCCGGAGGATAGGGAGGTCCGATACCCACAGGTTGCATCCGAATGAAGTCACCTACTCAGATGGAACGTTATGGTGAGTACATAACTTCTAATTTCGATGGTGGGCGAAGGCCTGACAGCCATTCACCTTACCCCAGCCAGGCAGACATTGACAACAGATGCATCAGATTATGCCTGGGGGGCACACATGGCAGGAAGATGTATTCAAGGCACATGGTCCGCCAACCAAATGCATCTACATAATCTGAAAGAGATGCTAGCTGTTCAGAATGCCCTGACTGCCCTCCAGGACCTACTTCATCTGGGACAACAACTGATAGACAATACCACGGTCATGTGGTATATAAACAAGCAGGGAGACGCTCATTCTTAACCCCTCTGCAGACTAGCCATGACTTTGTGGAACATGGCATCGACTTGCCAAGTACATCTGCAGGCACAGTTCCTGCCAGGTAAGATAAGTACTCTGGCAGATGAACTAAGCAGAAACCTCATGGATCCCCACGAATGGAAATTGGATCCACAAGTCTTCAACATGATAAAAAGGAAATGGGGATGTCCGGACATAGACATATTTGCCTCTCCTCACAACTTCCAACTAAAGAAATTCTGCACAAGGACTTGTCACAGACAAGCATGGAAAATGGATGTGCCCTATCTTTCAGCTGGAAAAACAGTATATGCCTTTCCTCCACTGCCTCTCTTCCCCAAGGTACTCCTAAAGGTCAGACAGGAGAAGCCAAAAATATTGATTGCCCCAGACTGGCCCCGCCAGTACTGGTATTCAATCCTAAGGAACTTCTCAATGCCCAGCCTGGACCTTACCTCAGATACCTCCCCTACTGTCCCAACAAAACAATCGGATCCTGCAGAGCCAACTCAAGACCTTAAAATTGGCAGCATGGTGGATAATGTAGTCATACAAATCGCACCTCTCACTAAAGCAGTGATTGATGTCATTTTGGAGGCCATGAGGCCTAGTACTAGAAAACCTTATGCTGGAAAATGGAAGAGATTCTGTGCCTGGAACCAGGCACAAGGAATTGACACAGCAGTACCAAACATTCCTCAGATTTTGCAATACTTAACTGAGATGCTGGTCAAAGGCCCGTCCTTTTCATCAATTAAAATTCATGCCTCTGCCATTTCGGCTCATTATAATACAGAGCCACCAATCTTTTCTCATCCTTTAAGGCAATTCCTCAGAGGAGCCAAAAACTTAAGGCCTCCAAGGAGATCGCAAATACCTGCATGGGACCTCAATTATGTTTTGGAAAAACTCACTCTGCCCCCTTTTGAGCCAGCCGCTACTGCTGATAAAGTTTTTATCTTGGAAAACAGCTCTGCTCCTAGCAATAATCTCTGCAAGACGAGTCTCAGAGCTGCAGACACTCATGGCTGTGGAACGTTTTATCATTTTCTATCCAGACAGG
Organism: Protopterus annectens; assembly: GCF_019279795.1. Lineage (NCBI taxonomy): Eukaryota > Metazoa > Chordata > Ceratodontiformes > Protopteridae > Protopterus > Protopterus annectens. Next base: position 766,697,924 of record NC_056745.1, on the reverse strand, counting down.
GTTTCTCTGAGGACAAACCTGAGATTTATGCCTAAGGTAGTGTCCAGTGTGACCCTTCACCAAACTATTCATCTGCCTACTTTTTATCCAAACCCACAGAATAAGGGGGAGAGAATTCTGCATTCGTTGGACATACACAGACAACTATGCTTCTACTTGAATAGAACCAAAGCTTTCAGAAAGACTGAGCAACTACTAGTGGCATATGCTGCAGGATCACAAGGAAAGGCTATCTCAAAGCAGACTATTTCAAAGTGGATAGGCCACTGTATTCGTTTCTGCCATTCACAACATGGCAAACCAGTTCCTAAGGGCATTAGGCCACATTCTACCAGAACAGCAGCCACTTCAACAGCCTTCCTCAGGGGATTACCAACCAAAGACATTTTAGAGGCTGCTACCTGGAGTTCAGTGCACACCTTTACAAAGCACCATCTTTTACCACTCTACTCTAAATCCAGGGCAGGCTTTGGCACTGCAGTTCTGCAGGGTCTCATAGCAGCTCCTAATGCTATTTAGCCCCAGCCTCCCAACCATAGCTTTGGGATTCAACCCAAGTGTAATGACTGCAACATTGAAACATGAACATAGTACAGTTGTGTACACTTATCATAAATGTAGATGTTGGAGTGTATTCACTGTTGCAGTCCAGGTTACCCACCATCCCTCTTTTCTTTGCTGGAACTTATCTACACTTCTCTAATCCTATACAACATATGTGGTGTATTTGCTTGCAGATGAAGGTATTGTATATTTTGGTGCATGCATGTCTTATTGGTATATTTTAAGCCTACCCATTTGGGGGCACCTGACATCTGGGGCAAGAAAAACGAAAGAAAATGGCGTCTGCATCTTTTATACCCCTGGCGCACTGATGTCAGGGATGAGGCGACAGCAACAGACGCCGGACCTTGACTTTGGAATTCCGGCCGACCGCGGGTAGCCTGCCAGCAGGATAACCCAAGTGTAATGACTGCAACAGTGAATACACTCTAACATCTACATTTATGGTAAGTGTACACAACTGTACTTTGCCAGTACCCAAATACTACATGCAGAATTTCTACACTAGAAACAGATTATGCCTACCAGTTGTGTAGCAAATCAGTAAACAAGCATGCAGCAGTTAATAAAACAGAAAAGATTTCAGCATTTTTCAGCAGTCAGTACACAGTGCTAGGTTTCAGCATAAATCGAATGAAATCAATCATTTGAAGATTAGTGACAGTACTATCCAACAAATGAGTCAAGTGGGTAGCTTTTCTGAGGGTCTGCCCACTGGCAGAGTATAATGCAAGTGCCTGGAAGTCAATTTCGTTTGAGTAAAAGACGCGAACAGGACAGTACAAGTAAGGCACAAGGAATAAGAAGCCATGTGTGCATCTGTTTGTTCCTGGTCGTAGCTCAGTAAACACATTAGGTACATGTACATCTACCAACTGGTAGTTACAGGTCAGCACCAGTATTAACTCTACCAACTTGTAATTACAGGCCAACAACAGCATTACAGAGCTTGTGTACAATAGGCAGAAAGCTAGTACTGAAATAGAGAATGCTAGTGCAACGATATCACTGCTAGTATCTTTATTCCATTAGTTGCACATGCCCAGTATAGAGAACAAACTAAGCTCTTCTCTACGTTTATAACTTGTGTATATGATGGCTTAGTAAGGTATAACGAAACAAGACAATTCAGTGAAATCCTCCAAAGCAAAGTCCAAACTGACACCCTTTATTAGACATTCATAAGGCCGCCTTCACATATGTCTGCAGTCTTAAAGCACTCTGATCTGCTCAGAAGTGGTGGTTAAGGACACCACATACACAAACGGCGTAGATATACCCCACCTGCTGGCAGACAGGCTCAGTAAAAACTTTATCCCTCTGTATCCCCCATCAGTAAATCAGGACATCCCCAGCACCTGCCCCCCTCCCCTTATCTGTAGGGAGCAAGTTATCACTGCCTTGTCAAGGCAAAGAATGCAACCTCCATGGGACCCAATAAAATCCCAGACTGCATCCTCCATGAACTCTGGCAGGAACTTGAAGCACCATTACGCACCCTATTCAGTCAAAGCCTGAGTACTGGCTTAGTCCTAATGGACTGGAGGGCAGAGACAGTTATCCCTTTGCACAAAGATGGAGAGTCCACTGATCCAGGAAATTATAGACCCATCAGCCTAACTAGCCTGATATACTAGGCCATGGAACTCATTAGCAAGGACATTGGCAACATCCAAACACTCAGTCCCACACAGTTTGGTTTTGTCAAAGGGAAGTTATGCCTGTTAAATGTAGTCGAATTAGAGACTGTCACCAAAGCCATGAATGAGGGGAAGATGGGTGCACACCACCTACCTTGACCTGGCCAAAGCATTTGATACTAATCCCCACTTGGGTATAATAGATGAACTCTCTCAGCTAGGCAACTAGGTATGTTGCCAGATGGGTAGTAAACTGGCTTACTGATAAAATCCTCCTAGTCAAAATAGGGGAAGCTACCTCAAGCAGTAGACCCTTAACAAGCTGTGTACCCCGGGGATCAGCCTTGGAGCCTCTGAGATGTACCTTTTTGAGGTGCAGGCCAAAACCAGTGGGCTATGGCTGACCAAGTTTTCAGAGGAGTACAACCTGAGCGCAGTCATCCATTCCCCTAATTATGTGGACGTACTCCAGGAGGGTTTTGCCCAAACAAATGACTGGTACTAGAAACGTGGCCTCAAACTGAATGCCAAAAAATGCACGATCACCCCCTTTAGCGAGAGTGATATCCCCACAAATGATCACATTAACAAGGTCCTAAGCAGGCAGTCAGTCGTGAGGGACTATGGCACGCCTAACCACCACACCAAGTTTACATGGCTCTCCTCATTACTAAGGGTATCTTATCCAGGGACAAGGAGGTCATAATATCCCTGTATTCTTCTGTTATAAGACCCATAGAGTACAATGCCCCTTTCGACATGCAACTCAAAGCACATGCAGCAGCTGGAGAGACCACAAAGGTTCCTCACCTGAAGAATCGAGGGCCTCAAACATCTACCCCACCCAGGCTTAAAAGCCCTATTCCACTACTCACTCATACAGACTCCTCAGAGGTGACGTTTGGCATACAAAGCAATCTCAGACCCCACCTTGATGAGGACTGCTGCATATCAGCAAGTTGAGCTGCACTCTAGTAACCCACATGCACGACCTTAACCTGGTCTGTGACATCAGTAGGACTTGTTGACGGCACAGATTTGTTTCCGAGACACACCCTCCATGATAAGCAGAGTACCTAATTAACCCTTTATAAGCGCAACGTAGATAATGGGATGGGGAACAGAAAATACACCCACTGGGATTCCACCTGTGTCCCTGCTGGACAAGGGGCATCTGGTGCTCACTTGTCGGAACATGGGCTAAATTCTTAGCTAGGCTTGTAAGGGCCTCAGGGCCAATAGCCAAGTAACTTCCTATGAAGAGGGCAGAATTTGAATGAGCTACGTAATATTAGACAGTAACTGGATAGATTAATGCTTAATGTTTGCAACTAAAATTTAATATGGTTTGTTTGACTGCCAATGTCATATTTGATTTAATAAAGATGTTTCTTAAAAACTCTAGCATAAACAAAGCCTAGGTCTTAAACTCAATTTATAATGACAGAAATGCCTTAAATGAAATGGGATCTTATGTTAAATCAGAGAATCTGGTGTCACTCTATACCATTTTTGAACTTTTATATGCTGAATTTGACATGCATACTTAAGTCTTTATGAATTCATAAACACTTCCAAACAAGTACTTTCTATTTACTTCCCATTCCCAACCTGAAGACTATAGGGCTGCTGTCAAGCAGCAGCTTGATTGAAAAAAGCCTCCCTTTTTCTGTACCTAAACACTGTTTATCCAGTCCCATTCATATGTTTCAGTTTAAGTGTATGAACATCTTACCACATGCAATACATGTTTTACCCATTTTCTTGCCTGCTTGTTTCTTGATGGGCTCTTGCAGCCAAGCTTGGACTTTTTACCTCTACTGTTCACATTCACACAGGCTGAATAGTTTGTACATGTGAATCTCTGGTCACAATTGCTTAAGGTAAGTTTGTCTAATTATTTAAGGAATAGGATTCTAATGGATTATTTCCAGGTATGGGTCTACAGAATGGCCTGTTTGGAGTCCAGTTCAAAAGTCGAAAATTTTGGAACAGGCTGTGTTGTAATCCTTTGCCCCATCCCCCATGTTTGTGTTCTGAACTATAACAACCCTTGAGACTGAAGTAACTGCAAAAGTGTGTACTTGTCTCCAAATTGTTTTTGAATGGCTATGTATACCCTACTAAAATGGCTCTGATTGTGAAGAATGTGTAAATACCTTTCATAGAATTATTCTCTGCTATGCTCTGCTTCTCTAGGTAAAAATGTCTCTGCCTGTTGAGCCACATCAGGAGCCTCCTGTAAGCGCACCTCTGTCAACTGTGCCCACAGAACAAGCCTTCCAAAGTACGGTGGCTACTACTACTACTACTCCTACCACCAGCACACCTTTTCAGGCAGTTCACACTGTAAGTACAAATTAGTTCCCACATGTATTTTTTTCCCAAAGGAGATTAATACCCTTTGTTTTGCTGATAAAAAACCCTTGTAAACCTTGTTTATTTCATATAGGCAGCCACACAAACCCAGTAAGCCATTCAGTCTGCTAGAGTATCAGAAGTTTTTTTGCCTGCAGGTATGGTAGCCCAGATTCTGGAGCACAATGCAGCAAGGGTGCTGTTGCAAGTATTTCTGTGCTTGGCTACCCATTAGTGTTTAACTTCAACTGGAGGCAGGTCGTTACATAATAAATTACAGAAAAGTGTTTGTATACTATGGTGTACTGCCTCATACTTTGCCTTACTGTAAGACATTTTGGTATAAATGGTACATGAATTTCAGTTGAGGCAAGGCCTTCTGTAGTGGACAAGTGTTGGTATTTCCTCTTCTCCCCCCTGCATTTTAATGAAACCTTAAGCTCATGGGGTTGCCACCACCTTTGGCTGGCACACATTATATATTGTGTTGCCAGATAAGGAAGGGTACATTTGGTCTGTGTAGTACTTTGTTTAATACCCTTGACCTGATTGAGTTGTATGATGTGAAGGAAAATGCATGATAGGTGGTGGCTAGAGAGGCTGCACATACATTGGAACAAAAAAAAATTGTGCATGATGTAAGCTTTGTTGTAGATAACTTGATTGTTTTTACTTTGAACATAGTCTTCATTATCTGCTGAACTTATGAGGCTGGAACTGTGGAATCATAGCAGGCCCAGCTCCTGGAATAAAGGCCCAAGAAATAATTCTCGAAGATGTGGACACAAGTGCCAACTGCACATGTCTGTAATGGACAAACCTGAAAAAGTTGCCACTCTGAAGAATAACCTTTGACAGTGATTTTTTTTCCCAGCTGTTGTGTAGCTGCTTGAAAGCAAGACAGTGCCTTTAGTAATTCACTTGGAGAGGTTTTGGTGTTACACTGCACGCCTGTCCTATTTAGGATGACGATAAGAAATATTTAGCCTTCCTGAAATCGTCCTATTTGGGTAAAACCTGTCAGCAAAATGAACCTCCCCAGATTGTGCTCTGAAAAGAAAGCTGGGAGATTTTTTTCAGGATGGACTGCCAGACATATAAGCTAGGAAGGCCTATGAAACAATCAGAACTGTAAAGAATTGCTGAAGCCCACAAGGTTGTTTTGTACAGAGATGCTTGAAGTGTGCACTTTGAGACCAGAGTCCTATACATAGTATAATCCAAAATGCAGAGCTGCTTTCCGTAGAGACGAGGATCTTACGCAAAAAATTATTATAACAGCAAACCAAACACAAGTGCGAGATCCCCTGAAGGCAATAAAACGTTGCAAATATAAAACTTTAAGATACGATGGTACACTCCAGTTTAAGAAAAAACTTTTATTCCGTTGAGTAAGCGCTTTCGCCAAAGGCTTCTTCAGACTCTTTAACAAAGATAAAAAAGTAAAACCTCTTTAAAAACATTGCCATGGCTTCTTATTGGCTGTTAGATATAAAATTCATCACATGGTAAATTCTAAAAGGACTACAGACATAAAACTGTGTATACCGAAAACCACAGCCATTTACAGGACTATAATGGATACTTGAAATGCATATGATTGATTTTTTAAAAATACTTGTATATAAGAATCTACATATCATTACAGTCACATAGCACATATTTAAACATCAGAACTTTCGGGACATTCAGACCATCGTATTAATTACAGACAATAAACTTGACATCGTCAATCATCAGTATTATTGGTCATACCAAATCAATTAAAAAACTAAAAGTACAAGCATATACTAATAAAAATGTATAGGGGTATAGCTTGATATTTACATTGTTTGGTCAAATGTGCAGGACATAAATTACATTGCTTACAGTGTATTTATGTAAAGATAATTTATACACTCTTTCATGTCCCTACGAACATAAATTCCATATAACTAAAACTGTTACGGTCAAACCCTTGCTTGCAATAGTGTACATGTTTAACTATATAGAACTATCGTGGTCTACGTAGTCTTCTACCCTTCAAGAAGGGCTTGATCTGCACCTTGTCATTGAGACCAGGTGGTTTGTCAGATCTCATTCTTATGATCCATCTGGTCTCCTGCTCCAGTGTGCGATTTATCAAATCGCCTCCTCTAAAACCTTGAAAAACATGTTGGATGACACAAAACTTAAAATTATGATTCACACCTGCCGCCCTGTTATGTTTGGCTAATGCATTGACCTCAGTACCCACTCTGATATGGTAATTATGTTCCCTAACGCGTTCCTTAAGGGACCGATTAGTTTTCCCTATGTAATAGGCATTACATAGGACACAAGTGGCGATATATACAATATTTCTACTTTCACAATTCGTGTTGGTATGAAAATTGTATACACGTCCTGTGGTTGGGTGCTTGAAAGTCAACTCTCTGTTTATAAAAGAACATTGATTACAACGACCACAGGGTAACGTGTTCCTATTCTCTATGTTCCTATTATGTAGGGTAGACCTAGGTTTACATAATATACTCTTTAAATTGGGGTTGTTCTTATAGGTGATTCGTGGTACTGGACCAGCAATCTCACTAACCTCCCTAATTTTTCTGTAGAAAAATGTAAAGATGCAAGATTAGGAAAAAAATTGAATGTTCAGAGGGCTAGTAATGGTCTGGAGTGGTGCCAGTCCTTTGTTGAATTCAAAATTCATGCATTTTAAGGTAACATAGGGGCTCCTACTTTCCTACTTTAGAAATAGATTTGAGACTGTCTTGGTTCAGGAACAAAATTAACATTGAAATCAAAGCTGCTGAAGACTTTAAACTGTTTACCTCCTCCAGTAGTAACCAGATGCTAAGGCTGTGCCTTGATTTAACCACAGATTTTTTTTGTGTTTCACTGTTGCAGTCATCACACTTGGGTTATCCTGCCATGGGTAGCCCTCATTCGGCACGAATACCAGAGGCTTAGTATTTTTGCGTCTGTTGCTGTCACTCCAGGACAGTTGCTGTCGCTCCAGGACTGACGTCCAGTCGTCAGTGGTATAAAATCAGGCAGCTGATGCCATTACATCAGTCTTTCTTGCCGAGGAGCCCGAAGTAAAAGCAGTTCACCTGAGTGCCAGTCTGCCGCTACCTGAGTTTGTTTCCGAATTCGAAGTTAAGGTCTTCTAAAGCTAATCTCCCGTTGGGGATCCTTTTTTTTCTTTCTCTAACCGATGTCAGTCAATTGTCTCACCTGTGGAAAGCAAATACCATACCGAGATTACCATTCTTAATGTGTCACCTGTTTAGGCCCAGACCACAATGTCCCTCGCTGTCTGTTTTGTGCTTTGTTCAATGCCAGAACTATACATCATCGGGCCTTTATTGCAGCTAAATAATTTTGCTCTCAATCTGTATTCTGAAATTACTTGGGTAAGCCATCCAGCTACCAGTCTTCCAAAAACCCGTAAGGGTGAAGACTGCGCAGGTCCAAAACTGTCAACGTTTCCGTGATGCCTGCTTCTGTGATTTGCATGCTGCTACCGAGACACATTCGGAGTCCGCTATACCGAGAGACTTTGACTAAGGATCCTGCGGATGTCTGTACCTTGGATGGATCTGGAGCCGCTGAGCAGGCACCGGCTTCCGAGGAAGTTATTCGCATTACTGATGCTAGACAAACCCGACTACTTTTGCGTCTTCAGTTTTTTCTAAAGCTACAAAGTTCCTAAGGCCGAGGGTACGACCCACACCTAAAAAACTGACCCAAGCTCAAGCACCTGCTTTCATGTCTGTCTCAAATGCTTAAAATGGCAGAAGACCTTATGCTGATTAGGGGAAGCCAGCCTACCCCTTCTAAAAGGAAGTCTTTGTCCCAGCAGCCTTATCTGACCAGGAGTCCGACTCTGAGGTTTGAGATAATGAAGACATGCCCTTGTCTGCGTATGAGGATTAAGATGCAGAGAAATCCATTCCTTCTCCCCTTCTCCAGAGGATTTTTCTTTTGGTGAACCCTACATACTTTGAGAGAGCATTTCCATTGGGAATGCCAGGATTATGCTCAGTCCAAAAAGACACTGAATTTTTAGATATACCACAACACACAGACCCTTGGCTATTCCTCCTGTCTTGGATGTAGTGGATGTTTTCATGGAATCCAGTTTAACTCCTGACAACCTACCACCAGCTCCCAGGAAACCTGACTCTGACTCTAACAAATTTATCTTCAAAAATCCTACTGCTGACCCAGAGGTGATCTCTGAAGGACCTAAAGGAATAAAAGCAACCAGAGCTAAGAATCCCACCCCTTCAGACAGGGATTCCCAAGCTTTAGACATATGGGGTAAAAAAGTACACTTCTGCAACTCTTGGCATTAGAGCTTTAAATTGTCAGTTTCACATGTTGAAATACCAGCAACTTACAATGGAACTTAAACAAAAATTATCTTCCTTTCCAGCTTGTGCAGAAAATTACAGGAGCTTATGCATTCTGCAAGCCAAGTTACTAAGCACACCCTGCAATGTGTGTTTGATGCGGGCAGCAGTCACAGATTTTGTACTTAGAAGGCATGCTTGGCTTAAGGAACAGACCTTGCCAGACCATGTCAAATAAAAATTATTAGACTCACCATTGAACAAAGACAATGTGGCACCAAGGCAGAAGAGGTTTTAAAAAAATATGGAAGAAAAAGCTAAATCTATGCAGACACTCTTTTTACAAGTCCAGCCTCCGAGATTCAGTAGGCATTGCTCCCCCAAGCACTGGTCCTTTGCAGCCCCATCAAGGCTGGCTCAGACTAGACCTAGGGCAGGCAGACCCCCCCCAACGGACAGCAGTCCCAGGGAATGCAGAGATCTAAGCAATGGAGTACCTTCACTTTTAAAACAGGGAGTGCTAAGCCACTTCCTTATGGCAAGAATTCACAATGACTTTTTCAACTCCAGCCTTTACGTCTGCCCATCTGCTTGTGCCCCTAGGAGGAAAACTTGCCTCCCATGCAAAAAAACTGGGCCTCCATTTCCAATGACCGATGGGTCCTCAGCATGGTGTCCCAGGGGGTACAAATTTTTACTTCCAACTGCCACCCCAAAAGGGGTTCCCAGATCTTCCTCCTAACCAGTGGGCAGAGGACCAAAACCAAGTTCATTCCCTGCTCTCCATGAGGGCAATACAGCCTGTGCCAGCAGATCAGATAGGCCAAAGTTTGTTCCAGACTTTTCCTGGTACCCAGAAAAGAGAGCACCTGGCACCCAATCCTAGATCTGTCAAATCTAAACACCTTCCTGGTGATAGCAAAATGCTCACCCTCCAGCAGCTTCTTCCTATGCTATCCAGCGATGCTTGGTTAGCCACCTTAGACCTAAAAGAGGCCTATCTGCACATCCCAGTCAGACTCCTGCAGGAAAGATCTATGTTTCAGGGCAGGTTCTATGCACTCTCAGTTCTCTGCATTTCCCTTTGGCTTATCCACTGCTCAGAGTTTTCACAAAATGTCTGGCTCCAGCCATTGCTTTTTGCAGTCAAAGAAATATTCAGATTTACCCCTACTTGGATGACTGCCTGATTCAGGCAGAGGGGAAAAGCTGTTGCAGCACCTGACCTTTGTAAAGGACCTACTGATTTCACTGGGGTACACTGTAGATGAAAGTAAATCCAAACTAGTCCTCAGTCAAATTGTATGCCTGGGAGCAAGCCTGCGCACAGCATCCCAGATGGCTTTCATTACTCCAGAAAAACAAGCCTGTCTGACAGGCTGCTTCTCTCAACTAGCCACCAGAACCAAGTTATCCATAAGGAAAATCCTGCAAGCTCTAGGGTTAATGGCTTGCTGCATTCTACTAATTCCATATGCCAAACTGCATATGAGAGAACTTCAGTGGTACTTAAAAAGCCTTTGGTGTCAACATTCTTAGGACCTGAAAACTATCAGAAATTGATACCTTGTCTAAGGAAATATTTTCTTTAGTGGACATCAGCATGCAACCATAACAAGGGTGTTCCCTTTTCACAACCCCATGCTGCCCAGACCCTAACAGATGCATCAGACTATGCCTGGGGTGCACGCCTGGACAACAGGTGCATTCAGGGCCACTGGAGCCCAAGTCAAGCACATCTGCACATCATCCAAAAAGAGATACTCACATGCTCTGACAGCTTTCAGACCACCTACTCTCTCCGGGGCCTCTCCTAATCAAAACGGACACCACAGTGATGTGGTACATCAACAAGGAGGGAGGAACTTAATCTTACTCGCTCTGCAGGCTAGCCATGACCCTTTGGCACACTGCTTCAGCCATTCAGATTCACCTGCTAGCACACTTCCTGCCAGGCAACCAAAACTCTGTCAGACAACTTAAGCAGAAATCTCGAAGACCCACACCAGTGGCAATTAAACTGCAACACCTTCAGCCTCATAACCCAGAAATGGGGTACCCCGAAGGTGGACCTGTTAGCCTCCTACAACCACCAGCTCAGCAAATTCTGCACCAGGGTATGTCACAGCAAGGCCTGGAAAATAAATGCCCTGTCCTTCCAATGAATAAATCTCTCGATCTATGCATTTCCCCTTCTACTTCTTCTTTCAAGGGTACAACTGAAAATAAGGGAGAAAAAACTAAGAGCATTCCTGATTGTCCCGAACAGGCCATGCCAACACTGGTACCCACTACTGCGCAGCCTCACCGTTGCCTCCATGGCAACTTACTCCTATCCCTACTCTCCTGATCCAGAATGGAGAGTTCTTGCATCCACAATTGCAGACCCTGAACCTGGCAGCCTGGCTGCTTTCTTGACCCTCTCCTCCAGTGGCGAGCCTAAGCAAGCAAGTCCTGGACGTTGTACGTGAAGCCAGACGTCCCAGCACTAGAAAATCATATGCTGACAAGTGGAAAAGGTATTACTCCTGGCTCCAGGCTAAAGGAGCTGAACTAGCACAGCCCTCCTTGCCTCTTATCCTGGATTATCTTGCTGACTGACTTCACAGGGGCCTATCCTTCTCTTCTATTAAAATTCATGCCTCTGCCATTTCTGCTCATTAGAGCACAGAGCCACCCTCTTTTCTCACTCTCGCATCAAACAGTTTAAGGGACTAACAACATAAGGCTGCCCAGAAGAGCCCCTACCCCTGCTTGGGACCTTAACTTTGTGTTGGAAAAGCTCACGCTACCACCCTTTGAGCCTGCAACTTCAGCACAGCTTTCTCTTGGAAAACAGCCTTGCTTCTAGCCATCACTTCATCTAGAAGAGTGAGCTACAAGCACTCATGGCTGTGGAACCTTTCATCATTTTTCATGCTGACAGGGTCTCCCTCAGGACTAACCCAACTTTCATGCCTAAGGTGGTGTCCAGTGTGGCTCTCAATCAATTAATTTGCCCACCTTTTTCCCTAAGCCTCAAAATGAGGGGGAAAGGATCCTGCACTCAGATGTGCACAGACAGCTCGGATTCTACCTCGATAGGATTAAGCCTTTTAGGAAAACTGACACGTTACTAGCCAGCTTTGCAGCAGGGGTGGAGGGGCATGGCCATATCCAAACAATCTGCTTCCAAATGGGTTGCACCACTGTACCCGTTTTCTGTTGTAAACATCACGGGAATCAACCCACACAGGTGGTCAGGACACATCCCACTAGGGCTACTTCCACCTTTGCAGCTTTTCTCATTGGGGTCCCTACCAGAGACATCCTGGAGGCTGCAACATGGAGTTCTGTTAATACCTTCAAACATTACCACCTGCCTATCTTTTCCAAATCCAGGGCAGTGTTTGCAACCACAGTCCTGCAGGGCATACTAGCCAGCCCAAACGGTTCTTGACTACCTCCACCCTTTACTTCAGTTTTGGGAATCAACCCAAGTATGATGACTGCAACAGTGAAACACTAAGAAGATAGTACAGTTGTGTACACTTAACATAAATGTAAATGTTCGAGTATTCACTGTTGCAGTTCTGGCTTCCCACCCTCCGTCCCCCTTGTCTCATTCTCCCTCAGTGTTGTTTGGTGTTTACTTTCTGCTGGTGGTGGTGGTCCACCATAACCTAGCTCCCTGTTTGGGGGCTCTTGACATTTGGGTTGAGAAAAAACCCCGATTTTTTAA